>NC_036847.1:20311894-20357201 GCF_002910315.2 Salvelinus sp. IW2-2015
ACATGTTGTTACGTTACAGCTAGTAATGCACCGATATGACATGTTGTTACGTTACAGCTAGTAATGCACCGATATGACATGTTGTTACGTTACAGGTAGTAATGCACCGATATGACATGTTGTTACGTTACAGCTAGTAATGCACCGGTCCAATTTGTAAGTCGCTCTGGATAAGAGCGTCTGCTAAATGACTTAAATGTAAATGATATGACATTTTTGGCCGATTACCGATATCTTCCTTGCCAAAAAAAAAAAAACGATACCGATAACCGATATTAAAAAAAACTTTGCGTCCTTTTAAGCATTCTAGTACAGTTAAATAGTTAGCACACACACATGGACGCAGCACGGTCTAAGGCACTGCATCTCAGTGCAAGAGGTTCGAATCCAGGCTGTATCACATCTGGCCGGGATTGGGAGTCCCATAGGGCGGAGCACAATTGGCCCAGCGTCGTCCGGGCTGTCATTGTAAATAGGAATTTGTTCTTAACTGACTTGGCTAGTTAAATAAAGGTTATATATATATATATATATATATATATATACACACAACTCAAAAAGTTATTTTGTTGGCATTTACATATGTCCCCATTACCAGTAAAAACATAATCAAAACCTATTTCCTTCACTTACTTGCTGTGCTGTTTCGTTGTTCATTTGTTCAGTCGTTTCATTCTCAACCAGGACCTCTAAGGAACACCGTTTGGGTCTTTGTGTGTCAAAAAGGATACACGTCAAATAACACTATTTAAGTATCAAAAAAGCTTGTTGACCAGTCAGGACCTGAATATGACTGCACGTCACAGTAGTTATTACACATTGATTACACTATCACTCCTATTTCATATGTCACAARGATTCATCGATACGTATGCTATGATGCTGGTAAAGTTGTCTCGTGCACCTACAGTGCTGGTCATAAAAAAAAGCTAGCTAGCTCYTGGATGCAAKCAATGTTCTTCCCCAAAAACATAGCAAAACGACAATCTGTTTCAGGAACTATAGTTAGCTAGCTAGGTGTCATCATCTAAAATAACCCTAATTTATAAGACAGTTCTTATTTGGTTAACGGTGGTCGGACCCATCTATGTGAAGCTGGCCACAATAAGGATTAGCCACAATAGTGGACTTTGCGGTTAGCCTTCAAAATAAAAGTATGGCAAAATTCTCCTATTTGTATTKATTTGCATCACTGTCAATGACATACTTTTATTTTGAAACCGCAAATTCCACTATTGTGCCTAATCCTTATTGTGGCTAGCTTCACAACACATAACCCGGTCCGGTCGAGTCTCACTAGTCAGATGAGGCTAGCTGGCTGCTTATAACGTTAACTTTGGGCAACAGGGTTAAGTAGCCAGCTAGCTATTTATTTTCATGAACTGAAGTTCTATTTCAATAGGCAAACAAATGGKAACCTTGCTAATACTTACTCACAAGGATTCCTAAATCATTGCTAAGAATAATGAAAATAGCTGCAGTTTCTGCTGGTCATTGTTTTCAAGCTGGTTGTATTGGTGCTAGCAAGGTARCAAGCTAAAGCTAGCTACCCCAGAAGCTGCAGTCAAACAAATGATGCTTTATTACCAACGCAATATTGTAAACACATCGTTCGTGGCCGATGTTTGCGTGTTTGCAGACTTCTTTGTACAGCTTTGACAGTGCTACTGTATCTTTTTTGACACGCAAAGACCCAAACGGCATTCCATAGTATGTATAGCAGTGACGCTATTACTGTTTAACTCCGGTAGAGCGGCATCTGAAAAATAGCGCACTTGGTAGTGTGTATCTGTGCTCGACCAGTCGGCGAAAGCCAACATCACCCACGACAGAGAACGGTTGATTGTCAAGGGCAATGAATTCCATTATCTTGGCTTTCATGGATTTCGCCTTTGAGTTGTCTCGCTGAAATGTTCTTACTCTTTCAAATGACTGCTCGACTTGTTGACTGCTCGATCCACACAGCAGACATTGTGGGCTAGGTTAGGAATGCTGTGTTGCACGTGTAGCGCAACATTTATGTAGCATCCTTAGGTCATGTACCTACATTATATAGGTATGCACCGTAGCTTTGATATCGTTGTTAYACTAGACATCGGGCCAATACCAATGTTGGCATTTTTAGCTAATATCGGCTGATTCCGATATGTTCGCCGATATATCGTGCATCCCTAGTTACAGCCTTATTCTAAAATGGATTAAAAATATATATATCCTCAGCAATCTACACACAAGAACACCCCATACTGACAAAGTGAAAACAGTTTTTTTTTTAAATGTTGCATAATTATTCAGACCCTTTGCTATGAGACTCCAAATTGAGCTCTGGTGGATCCTGTTTCCATTGATCATCCTTGACATGTTTCTACAACTTGATTGGAGTACACCTGTGGTAAATTCAATTGATTGGACATGATTTGGAAAGGCACACATCCATCTATATAAGGTCCCACAGTTGAAAGTGCATGTCAGAGCAAAAACCAAGCCATGAGGTTGAAGGAATTGTCCGTAGAGCTCCGAGACAGGATTGTGTCTCAGTATAGATCTGGGAAAGGTTTCCAAAAGATGTCTGCAGCATTGAAGGTCCCCAAGAACACAATGGCCTCCATCATTATTAAATGGAAGAAGTTTGGAACCACCAAGACTCTTCCTAGAGCTGGCCGCCTGGCCAAACTGAGCAATCGGGGCAGAAGGGCCTTGGTCAGGGAGGTTGACCAAGAACCCGATGGTCACTCTAACAGAGCTCCAGAGTTCCTCTGTGYAGATGGGAGAACCGTCCAGAAGGACAACCATCTCTGCAGCACTACACCAATCAGGCCTTTATGGTAGAGTGGCCAGACGGAAGTCACTCCTCCGTAAAAGGCACATGACAGCCCGCTAGAGTTTGCCAAAAGGCACCTAAAGACTCTCAGACCATGAGAAACKAGATTTTCTGGTCTGATGAAACCAAGATTGAACTCTTTGGCCTAAATGCCAAGCGTCATGTCTGGAGGAAACCTGGCACCATCCCTACGGTGAAGCATGGTGGTGGCAGTATCATGCTGTGGGGATGTTTTCAGCAGCAGGTACTGGTTGAACGGAGCAAAGTACAGAGAGATCCTTGATGAAAACCTGCTCTAAAGCTGGGGCGAAGGTTCACCTTCCAACAGGACAACAACCCTAAGCAAACATCCAAGAAAACGCAGGAGTGGCATCGGGGCAAGTCTCTGAATGTCCTTGAGGGGCCCAGCCAGAGCTCGGACTTGAACCTGATCAAACATCTCTGGAAAGGCCTGAAAATAGCTGTGCAGCAACACTCCCCATCCAAACTGATAGAGCTTGAGAGGATCTGCAAAGAAGAACTAGAGGTGTGCCAAGCTTGTAGCGTCCTACTCAAGAAGACTCAATTCTGTAAATCACTGCCAAAGGTGCTTCAACAAAGTACTGAGTAAAGGGTCAGAAAACTTCATGTAAATCTGATATTTATATTTTTAAGAAATTAGCAAACATTTCTATAAACCTGTTTTTGCTTTGCCATTATGGGGTATTGTGTGTAGATTGATGAGGGGAAAAAACTATTTAAATCAATTTTAGAATAAGGCTGTAACGTAACAAAATGTGGGAAAAGTATACTTTCCAAAGGCACTGTATGTCCTTGGTGTATTATTGTGACCAGTTTGTAAAGTGTGTCACCTACTCTGGTCAARGAGGCTGTACATTCAAGTCTCAAAACCCACTTACTTGTGTGAAACAGATTTATCATCAGCTATTACATTTTTTTCTGTTATGTTGGGTCATAAAGAGTTGAGCAGGACTGAAAAGTGGAGGTGGTAAATTAGCTTACTTTCTTTCTTGGGGCTGGTGGGGGGCGGTGGTTTGAGYTCTGCTGTTTGGTTGGCAGGACCTGCTCCCCTCATCCTCTGGAGAACATCCTCTGACAGCTGAACACAACAGTGACGAGAGGGAAGATTAGCATTAAGGCTAACATATCTCCGAAAACCCTTGGAATTATTTTGTCATTTTTCAGTAACCTCTTTATTTACAATTTATAAAGGATTCGTTAAGGGTTTATCAGTAGTTGTACGTCACATATTTTTTTTAAATGTGTTAGCCTATAACGGTCACTGTTCATTACTGATTTATAAACACTCTACAAGCTACTCATAAAACCTTTGTATGCCATAATCAAACTCTATTCACTAGTTGACAATGATAATGTGTTGATATAAGTTCAGAGAAACTGATCAATAGCAAGAAGATACTTTTACAAGGCAACGTCTATTCTAGACTAAACTCCCCGTAGGGCAGACAGCAGGTGCAAAGGTTCAACAGTCTGCAACGAGTGTGTGTGCCCAGCTGAGCAGGCACAAGATTTTCTCATTTAACAGCTGAGTCATTCCATGTCATTTCAGCAAGCTATGACACCCACCATCACAGATTGTTCTGAAATCGTTTCTGTAGTTAGAGAGGTAAAATTGGCAAATCCTGAAACATTATTTTGTTGAACTTTTATTTGATCTCTGAGAAATTAAGATAATTGATTGCACCCAAATTGCCTATTTTAATTTATAAGATTCAGATGATACTAAATATAGTACCCAACATTTGATTTGGACGAAACTTCTTCCTACCAAAACGTAAGACATGAGGAATCACAAAAACATTTTTAAAGCCACCCATGGACCAATCGCACCCCAACAACCTGTATACAGTATCAGTTCTCTATGTCTGACAAGTGTATGAAGATGTGGCTTGGAGAATTCCTTCTTCATACCATCTAATGTACACTACCGTTCAAAAGTTTGGGGTCACTTAGAAATGTCCTTGTTTTTTAAAGAAAAGCAAATTTTTTGTCCATTAAAATAACATCAAATTGATCAGAAATACAGTGTAGACACTGTTAATGTTGTAAATGACTATTGTAGCTGGAAACGGCTGATTTCTTATGGAATATCTTCATAGGCGTACAGAGGCCCAMTATCAGCAACTATCACTCCTGTGTTCCAATGGCATGCTGTGTTAGCTAATCCAAGTTTATCATTTTAAAAGGCTAATTGATCATTAGAAAACCCTTTTGCAATTATGTTGTCCTGATTAAAGAAGCAATAAAACTGGCCTTCTTTCGACTGGTTGAGTATCTGGAGCATCAGCATTTGGGTTTCGATTGGCCAGAAACAAAGAAATTCCTTCTGAAACTCGTCAGTCTATTCTTGTTCTGAGAAATTAAGGCTATTCCATACGAGAAACTGCCAAGAAACTGAAGATCTCGTACAGCGTTGTGTACTACTCCCTTCACAGAACAGCACAAACTGGCTCTAACCAGAATAGAAAGAGGAGTGGGAGGCCCCGGTGCACAACTGAGCAAGAGGACAAGTACATTAGAGTATCTAGCCTGAGAAACAGACGCCTCACAAGTCCTCAACTGGCAGCTTCATTAAATAATACCCGCAAAACACCAGTCTCAACATCAACAGTGAAGAGGAGACTCCGGGATGCTGGCCTTCTAGTCAGAGTTCCTCTGTCCAGTGTCTTGTGTTCTTTTGCCCATCTTAATCTTTTATTTTTATTGGCCAGTCTGAGATATGGCTTTTTCTTTGCAACTCTGCCTAGAAGGCCAGCATCCTGGAGTCACCTCTTCACGTTGAGACTGGTGTTTTGCGGGTCAGGAAATGCAGGTTGAAATATCAAAATGAACTCTGAACCAACTATATTAATTTGGGGACAGGTTGAAAAGCATTTCAATATTTATGGCAATTTAGCTAGCTAATTTGTCCTGGGATATAAACATTGTGTTGTTATTTTACCGGAAATGCAKAAGGTCCTCTACTCAAGCTAGATAGCTAGCTTGAGCTTGCTAGCTAATTTGTCCTTGGATATAAACATCGGGTTGTTATTTTAKCTGAAATGCACAAGGTCCTTTTTTCTTGGTTCTTCGTAGAATTTTGACCCATTTTGAGTCACACAAAAGTGTGTGTTCTCTACTCCGAGAATAAATACACAGATAAAAGGGGACGTTTACAGTTAGTTATTTCTAGAAATCTCTCCTCTGTCAGTTTTCTTCTTCTGTGGACTTTATATGGCAGTTGGCAGTCAACTTTAAGGTGCATTACCACCATGAATTGGACTGGAGCGTGGACCTCAGTTCATCTTTCAATCACCCATGTGGGTATATGCTCCTAAAAACCAATGAGGAGATGGGAGAGGCGGGACTTTCAGCGCGTCAAGCATAAAAAAATGTAACCCAAAAACTATTTTAGCGCCTGACTACGCAGACGCTCGTTGATGCGCGCAAGCAGTTTGGATGAAATTATTAAATAACATGCATGTCTAAATGTATTTTTCCACGATCGCGCTACATGCCGACCAGACCGCTCTCARGCGTGCGTCATTGCACGCATATTGATTTTGTCCACCCACACCAGACGCAATCAGGACACGCAGGTTGAAAAATCWAAAATAACTCTYAACCAACTATATTAATTTGTGGATAGGTTGTAAAGCATAGTAGTGCGTAGTCACGTGGGTGATTGAAAGACTAAATGTTTTGCCGGTTGTCGTGGTAAAAGTGTAGATGCCAATCACCATATCATTTCAAAGTTGAAAAAGCCTGGAAGGAGGAGAGATAACTAGAAAATATTCGGTTGGCCGTTTTATGTGTGGATTAATTGTCGGAGTAGAAGACCTTGTGCATTTCAGGTAAAAAAAAAAACTCAATGTTTATATCCCAGGACAAATTAGCTAGCAACAGCAAGCTAGCTAAATAGGACAAATTAGCTAGCAAGTGCAAGCTAACTAGCTAAATTGCCATACATGTTTAATGCCGAGTTTGTAATCTCTCCTATTTCAGGCTTCTTCTTCTTCGGACTTTATATGGCGGTTGGCAACCAACTTTAAGGTGCATTACCACTACCAACTGGACTGGAGTGTGGACCTCAGTTCATTGGTTTTTAGGAGCATGTGCCCACGGGGGTGATTGAAAGACAAACTGAGGTCCACACTCCAGTCCAGTTGGTGGTGGTAATGCGCCTTAAAGTTGGTTGCCAACTGCCATATAAAGTCTAAAGAAGAAGCCTGAAGAGGGACAGATTATTAGAAACAAACTTGGTTTACTCTTTTATCTGTGCATTTCCGGTAGAATAACAACCCAATATTTATATCCCAGGACAAATTAACTYGCAAAATTGCCATAAATGTTTAAATTATTTTTAACCTGTCCCCAAATTAATATAGTTGGTTCAGAGTTCGTTTTGATATTTCAACCTGCGTGTCCTGATCGCGTTTGGTGTGGGTGGACAAAATCAACATTCGCGCGAGTGGTCTGGTCAGCATGATCCTGCCTGCAGATGTCTGGCTAGTCACTCGCTGGCTACCATACCCAATCGGCTTATAGTGTAAACCACTAGAACAGTAGGCCTCGAGATTATGTCTAGTTAGCTAACATACATTGCTGTGATGACAGGTTTCTTCTCCTGCATACACCCGCCTAAATGGCTCATTTTATATGACCACGTATGTCCTAGCTAGTTAACGTTATTAACCTCGCCCAGTTCATACAAGGTGACAGACATAGGGGTGGCATCGCTGCGCTAGTCTGACAGCATCACTCACYACATGTAGCTAGCATCCTTTCACAGCCATTGGACCAAATACTATTGTACCAGTTAGACAAATAAATATTAAATTGAAACATTCGTCTCACACTGGTGATACATTTGAACACCGCCTTGCTAACGTTAGTGTAACTAGCTAGCTAGCTAGAAGTATGATAGCAGCCAAGAATGTTACCTTTACACCACGAAGAACCCGTACTGTGTCCTCATCATCCACTCCAAAAGACACTTTCCTGGTCGCACTTTGACCAGATCCCATCTCTATCGTCCAAATATTCTTCCAAATGGTAGAAAAGGGTGTTCACTTCCCCACTGTGTTGACAGCTATTTTTGACAGATTGAATCTCTTTACGAGAACGAATCATACGAATTTGAATAWAAATGGATGGGTTTGTATTCTCGTACGCCATAGGACGATAATGTGATGTGATCCAATGGAATTTGTGGACGTTCGAGGTGCTACCGAAAGGTTAAGGGGAAATGTAGTTTAATTTGTTTAAATACGATTTCCGACGGCATATGTCAGTAGAGGGCACTGTGCACAAAGTTTTGCAAAATACGCAGGCCATGAGCTGTCAGAACCAATATGTGTTTTGTAGGGCAAGATAGGTTGGAAGACAGAAACCAGTGTGTCATATCGAGTGGTACCTACTTAATAATTTTCTATTTATTTAACCTTCATTTTATCAGGGAGTCATTCTGAGACCAAGGTATTTTTTATAGATGAGCCCTGAGTTACATAAATGACAGAAAATACACACATGAAAATATAAATACAAAATGCAAGCAGAAAGAAAAATATGGTCATAAAAAACAAAGACATTAATCAGCAAAAGGTCCTCAGTCAGCTTTCTGAATTGGCCTAGAAGAACCAGAACATAGCATGTAAGAACATCTTGAAGATTGTTCCACAAATAAGGTGCAAGAAAACTAAAAGCTGATTTCCTAACTCAGTAGAGACAATGTATAGTGAACAAAAATATAAACGCAACATATAAATGCAACATTCAAAGATTTTGCTGAGTTACAGTTTATATAAGGAAATCAGTCAATTGAAATAAATTCATTAGGCCCTAATCTATGGATTTCACATGACTTGGCAGGGGCGCAGCCATGGGTGGGCCCGGGAGGACATAGGCCAGCCAACTTGGGAGCCAAGAAGACCCCACTGGGGAGCCAGGCCCAGCTAATCAGAATGAGATTTTCTCCACAAAAGGGCTTTATTACAGACAGAAATACTCCTCCGCAGATTCTTCATATGCCACACCTGTCAGATGGATGGATTATCTTGACAAAGGATACAATGCTCACTAACAGGGATGTAAACAAATTTGCGCACAACATTTTAGAGAAGTAAGGTTTTTGTGCATATGGAACATTTCTGGGATCTTTTATTTCAGCGCATGAAACATGGGACCAACACTTTACATTTTGCGTTTATATTTGTGTTCAAATCAAATCTTATTTGTCACATGCGCCGAATACAACAGGTGTAGACCTTACCGTGAAATGCTTACTTACAAACCCGTAATCAACAATGCAGTTCAAGAAATAGAYTTGAGAAAATATTTACAAAATAAAAAATAAAATTCATGCTAACACAATAAAATAACAAWAATGAGGCTATATACAGGGGGTACCSGTACCGAGTCAATATGCGGGGGTACAGGTTAGTCAAGGTAATTTGTACATGTAGGTAGGGGTAAAGTGACTATGCATAGATAATAAACAGCAAATAGCAGCAGTGAAAAAACWATGTAAATAGTCCAGGTGGCCATTAGTTAATTGTTCAGCAGTCTTATGGCTTGCTCAGTTGGTAGAGCATGGCGCTTGCAACGCCAGGGTTGTGGGTTCATTCCCCACGGGGGGACCAGGATGAATATGTATGAACTTTCCAAATTGTAAGTCGCTCTGGATAAGAGCGTCAGCTAAATGACTTAAATGTAAATGTAGAAGCTGTTAAGGAGCCTTTTGGAACTAGACTTGGCGCTCCGGTACTGCTTGCTGTGCGGTAGCAGAAAGAATAGTCTATGACTTGAGTGACTGGAGTCTTTGACAATGTTCAGTGTATTTACGCTGGTTTGTCAAGGTCGATTTGTTGTTCTAATTGAAGATGGGGACAGCATGTGAGAGTGACAACTGTTAAACTGTTTTGACCTTTCAGAGTGGGGCCTCATGGGATGTTATTCCTGGAAATCTTTGTTAGAGTCATCTCTTTCACACCCTCTGTCCTACTAAGTTACTGACTTCAGCATTTGAACTGTGGACATACATCATTTTGCTCATTTAATTTATACAGGTTAAGTCTTCTGAAGCCTTGGATATCTCTTCATAAAAGTTCTACTTAAGTTGTTTTTTGGGGTATCTGTACTTTTTACTTTTACTCCACTAGATTCCTAAGGAAAATATGTACTTTTTACTGCCATACATTTTCCCTCACACCCAAAAGTACTCGTTACATTTCAAATGCTGAGGCAGGACAGCAATATGGTCAAATTCACGCACCTATCAATATAACGCATTGTCATCCCTACTGCCTCTGATCTGGTGGACTCACTAAACACAAATACTGTGTTTGTAAATTATGTCTGAGTGTTGGAGTGTGCCCGTGTGCCGTCTGGTTTGCTTATTATAAGACATTTGATGTATAGCATTTACTTTTACTTTTTACTTTTACTCAAGTATGACAACTGAAGACTTTTTCCACCACTGTATATGAGTACATTTAAAAACCGATACTTTTAGACTTACTCAAGTAGTTTTTTACTGGGTGACTTTCCCTTTTACTTAAGTCATTTTCTATTAATGTACTTTATCTTTACTTTTACTCAAGTATGACATTTGTTTTCCACCACTGTTTATTTGTAAGATAAACATTGAGCATTGTGTCTCCCCCGYGGATCAAGTCTTTCCTCAACAACCACTTTGAATCCATTCACAAAGTACAATATCATAGCCTTATAGCTGTTTATTGTGTATGAATCCAACGTGAACTGATTTTCAAATACAATTACAAATCACACATGTTTGTTTCATCTTGTCCCTGAAACAAATATAAATATAAAGTATCCAATATTCCCATGTGCTGTAGGCCTTGCCTACTATAGTACATTGATTAATAAGTATCAACTCTAAAACAACTCAATATAAAACCTCAGAGATGTATGGTCTGAATGAAACAATGCAACACTCATTTTTGGCAGGTAAGATCAAATACAGTCACATCTCTTTACAAAATAATTAAATTACATTCCTTTAGTTACGAATGACAACGCATATCTGTACTTACTACGTCTAATCATGTATGTAATGTATGAAACAGCAATATAAGGACCTGCCTGAACTACATTTTAATTCAGATTCTACTGTATATTTTAAGAGGTAATTACATTCTGTTTCATTAGAATTGACTCACATTTGGTGATAAGATCCATTACTAGAATAATTTACAGATAATGGTTGGGTTAGTTAGTAACAAAGGCACTTCAAGGTTAATAGATGGACATACAGGAAAGCTGAGGTGTCACACTCCACTCTGGAGGGTGATCCAGGACTGTGCTGTGGCGGAGTGGATGCTGAGGTGTCACACTCCACTCTGGAGGGTGATCCGGGACTGTGCTGTGGCGGAGTGGATGCTGAGGTGTCACACTCCACTCTAGAGGGTGATCCAGGACTGTGCTGTGGCGGAGTGGATGCTGAGGTGTCACACTCCACTCTGGAGGGTGATCCAGGACTGTGCTGTGGCGGAGTGGATGCTGAACGCAGGGTACACAGGTTCCTCGATGTGTGCAGGTGCTCCCAACAGCCCTTGGTGCTGTGAAAGATCAGTGTGCCCCCCTCATAGTCCAGCGCCACCTCCACCCTCAGCGTCTTCTCAGCCAGCGCCATGTTTGAGGAGGCATGGCACGCCGTCAGCTTCTTGTTCTTCCACTGCAGGCGCCTGGAGACTGGGTTGTGGCCCAGCCGGCTGTGGTCACCCCTCCGGGGCACGCTCTTGTAGCACAAGCCCACTGACCACATGCTCTGGTCGCCCACCTCCACCACCCAGATGTGCTCCCCACTTGTGAAGCTCTGGGAGCAGAGGACCTGGGGCGCGGTACTGAACCTCTCTGGGTTATCAGTGGAGGCCTGCTTGGTGCCAATGTACTTGACTGTCCGCTGGTCGTTGGAGAGCAGCAGCCTGGGGTGCGCTGTGGTGATGTTGAAGGTCAACTCCAGAGGGTTGAGCTGGACGTTGAGGGCCTGGAGGAGCTGGCCCATCTCTGCCCTGAAGTCCTTCTTCCTCAGGCTGGCTTGGAGKCGCTTGGTGTTGAGAGGCTCTTTGGAGAGCAGTCTGGCCACAGTGCCTGTCACCACCTCCGTGAGTTGGGATTCGATCAGCAGGAACTTGTGGATGAACAGACGCTTATCTGTCACTGTGAGGACCTCGGCAGTGCTCTGGTTGGCCTCCATCAGCTCCATCTGCTGTTCCTCTAGAAGCCCCAGGCCACTCTGCCAGATCTTCCTCTGATGGCCTCTCTCCTCCTCCAGCAGCAGGCTCATCCTGTCCCTGTACCTGCTCACCAGGCCAGCCATGCTGTCCATTAGGGCCACAGCAGTAGACATCAYCTTGTCCCCCACAGCATCAGAGGTGCCCTGGTCCTCAGCAGCCCTCTGCAACAGGGTCTCGGTCAGCTGCAGCCTGTTGGCCACCTCCTTGCTCCGGCTCTCTAGGACCTCATCTCCTCCTCAGCCACCTCGATAGTCAGGACATCGTGATTCTGGTGGGTGCCCRTGATGAAGCAGGAGGCGCAGAGGAAGGTCATGTCGCTGACACAGAAGTACTCCAGCAGGCATCAATGAARAGCACAGCTCCTCAGGCCCAGCTTAGTCTGGGGCTCCACCAGGTCATGGCTACGGAAGGATTCCCTCTCAGAGTGGCGCTGCAGGTGCCTGGCACACAGGGACATCTCACACTTTAGGCAGGTCTTGATGYTCAACGTCTCTGTGTCCAGACAGTGGTCGCAGCGTACCTCCAGCGGCTCTCTCCCAAGGTTCTCCTCTAGCYCAATGGCCCTGTAGCCTTCTATGATGCCGCAGAGCTTGAAGTTCTTGTGCAGTGTCTCTGTACCACTGTACTCTTCTCTGCACTCAGGGCAGCGAGGTAGGCTCTTCTCTCCACTGCGGGTGTCTGTAGCGTTAATGCAGGCAAGGCAGTAGTTATGGCCACAGGGCAGATAGGCCGGATTTGTGTAGAGCTGTAGGCAGATAGGGCAGCTGAGCTCATGTTCTAACAGCTTCTCTGGTTTAGACAGAGGCATGGTCCTTCCTTTTTCACTCTGATTCTCCACACTGGCCTCAGAGCATACTGAAGAGACCAATGGAATGAGAGCAAGACAAGGAAGTGAGCAATGATATTTACTGGCAACCAAAGTCGTAACGTGTGCTGAATAGCATTCTGAGAAGTGATACTGCCAAGACTCCTGCCATCCTTGACAGTGAGTCGACAGAACAAATAATAACGTCATTATTAAAATATGTTCTGAATCCACTAATCAAAAGTATTTAAACTAACAAAAATAATCTCTTACCTGAGGAAAGAAATTAGGATCTGGTGAAGAGTTGTACACTAATGGTTGCTTGGGTTATAGGAAACTGCAATGTAAGATGGGTGAACTCAGTATTGTACATACAACATGTCCCCCATCATACTGTGTTTACTGTAAACACTTCACTTTAAATTACAATTCCAGTGTCTCCCAATTTGTGTTTTGTTTTGTGTTTTTACAGAAGTGGTGGAAAATTACAAGTTTTAAGCCAGTTCAACAGCGGATAAGAAGAGGTCTCTATTTTTTGGGGTTAGTATATTTAGGACAGCTAAAAACAAGCAAACACAGAATTCATTCTGTTTCATTCAAAGTCCTACTTCAGTCTCCTTTTCAGCTTTAACAAAAGGCACATCTCTATCGCTCCTTTATTGTTCCTCAAGCAAGGGAGGGATGACATCAGAAGGCACCATCAGACCAACTCCTTGAATGGCCTACTCAGACCAACTCCATGAAAAACACCCTTAAGTGTTTGTACATTATTGTATTTATACGTGGGATTTTGTTTTTCAACAGGATTTTTTTTTTTTTTWAATGCTGGAGTGTGTCTTTCAGGACAAAACAGGGGAAGTAAAAAAACTCAAAAAGTCCAGCAGGGGCTTGCCAGGTGGCCCTCCTGTGATCATACAGCATGACTAAAACGTATGGCCTAGATAACAAATAACAGACAGAGCAGAGTTGGGACATTGTCTTACATCAGATCGTGCGCCGATTCTGCCTGCACTGATTGAGGGACGAGCGTTGCGTAGGAGTGACGCCACCTGTCGGAAGACAACGGGGTTGGGGTCAATTCTATTTAAATTCTAGTCAATTCAGAAAGTAAACCAAATTCCAAGAATTTAAATGGAATTGAACCCAACCCTATATCATGGAATATTGCAGATTAAAACATTCTCCTCAAAATGTTAACAAAATTCAACCTTTAAAGTGTTATGTAACGCTAAATAATGAACATACTGTAGTTTTCATGTAATTAATTGTGTCTTGGACGTTGACATGTAACTTTTATTTATTCAGGGGAACCCATTGAGACCAAGGTCTCATTTACAATGTTGACCAGAGGACAACAATACAACAAATTCAAAATGATCAATAAAAATAAAAGTTAACTACAAATTACAGAATCAACACTTACAACTTCAAACACCACAAGTACAATTATTTACATTCAATCCAAACAGTTGTGATTCTCATTAAATTAATTTAACATTAAAGTCTTAAACTGGCCAAGAGGCACCAGAGTGTCAAGATGTAGGGAGTTTGGTAGGCTATTCCAAAAATACGTACTAGTGGAATCTCGAAAGTTGTGAACCTTGAGACCTGTGAACGGGTTTGGTGTCTCATATTTTACAATGTTAACAGTGAKGTGAGGTAGGTTGGAATCTTGTGTAGTAGAGATTTGTAAACAACAAGGGGGTAATGAAGTGATCTACGGGACTTCAATGAGGACCAGACAACCTTTTGATACATGATGCAGTGATGCATATTAAACCTGTCGCCTGTGATAGAGCAAGGGGCGCTATGGTAGACGGCATCGAAATGTTTAATAGTAGTGGCTGCTGCATTCCGATAAATGGTGTCACCATAGTCAAGAACTGCCAGGAAATTTGACTGTACAATCTGCTTCCRGCTGTTTAGGGAGATGCATGATCTATTTCTATAAAAGAAGCCTACTTTAAATCTCAGCTTCTTAATAACTAGCTCATCCGTATGTCACGCCCTGACCTTAGAGAGCCTTTTTATGTCTCTATTTGGTTTGGTCAGGGTGTGATTTGGGTGGGCATTCTATGTTCTTTATTTCTAGATGTTATGTTTCTATGTTTTGGCCAGGTATGGTTCTCAATCAGGGACAGCTGTCTATAGTTGTCTCTGATTGGGAATCATACTTAGGCAGCCTGTTTTGCCACCTTAGAGTGTGGGTAGTTGTCTTTGTTAGGGGCACTATTGCCCTTGTAAGCTTCACGGTCGTTTTTGTTATTTCTTGTTTTGTTGGCGACATTTGACTAAATAAAAGAAAATGTACGCTCACCACGCCGCACTTTGGTCCACTTATTTCGATGGCTGTGACAGAACTTCCCACCACAAATGGACCATGCAGCGTGATAAGGAGGACTGGACATGGGAGGACATCCTGGACGGCAAAGGATSCTGGACGTGGGAGGAGATCCTGGCCGGAAGGGATCGCCTCCCATGGGAACAGGTGGAAGCAGCTAGGAAGGCGGAGGCAGCTAGAAAGGGGGCCCAGCGTTACGAGGGGACACGGCTAGCACGGAAGCCCGAGAAGAGCACACGAGGAGATTGGCTGAGTCAGGTTGGAGACCTGAGCCAACTCCCCGTGCTCACCGGAGGGAGCGTCGTACTGGTCAGGCACCGTGTTATGCGGTGGAGCGAACGGTGTACTCCAATGCGCACTCATAGCCCGGTGCGCTATATTCCAGCTCCCCGCATCGGCTGGGCTAGAGTGGGCATCCAGCCAGGACGGATGGTGCCGGCTCAGCGCATCTGGCCTCCAGTGCGTCTCTTCAGTCCAGGATATCCTGCGCCGGCTCTGCGCACTGTGTCTCCGGTGCGTGACCACAGCCCAGTACGTCCTGTGCCAGCACCCCGCAGTTGCCGGGCTAGGGTGAGCATTCAGCCAGGACGGGTTGTGCCAGCTCTGCTCTCCAGACTTCCAGTGCGTCTCCACGGCCCAGTGATGATCCATGGCACGAAGCCTCCAGCGACGGCCTCCAGTCCAGAGCCTCCAACGACGGTCTCCAGTCCGGAGCCTCCAACGACGGCCTCCAGTCCGGAGCCTCCAGCGACGGCCTCCAGTCCGGGACCTCCAGCGACGGCCTCCAATCCGGGGCCTCCAGCGACGGTCCCCGGTCCGGAGCCTCCAGCGACGGTCTCCGGTTCCGGAGCCTCCAGCGACGGTCTCCGGTCCGGAGCCCGCAACGAGGGTCCCCGGTCCGGGGCCCGCAATGAGAGTCCCCAGTCCGGGGCCTGCGGAGAAGGTCCCCAGTCCAGGGTCGGCGACGAGGGTCCCCGCACCAGAGGCGCCACCAAAGTGGGGTGAGCCAGAAGTGGAGCGGGGTCTACGTCCCGCACCAGAGCCGCCACCGCGGATAGATGCCCACCCAGACCCTCCCCTATAGGTTCAGGTTTTGCGGCCAGAGTCCGCACCTTTGGGGGGGTACTGTCACGCCCTGACCTTAGAGAGCCTTAGAGAGCCACCGTATGCTTTTTAAACTCCACATTATTGTCAATCCAAAAGCCCAGATATTTATAGGTGGGAACCTGCTCAATGAAAGAACCATGCAATGCATAAATGTGAAAGCCATCTAAAATATTTCTATGAGAATTAGAAAACAGCATACATGTAGTTTTTCCTGCATTAAGTACCAACGTAAATCAACAAGGACTTTCTGCAAGGCAACAAAATCTGATTACAGCTCCAACATAGCCTGGTCAGACGTTGGGGAAATACCATACATAACAGTGTCATCTGCATACAGATGAATGTTACAGGTTTTTGCAGATAAACCAATATTATTTATATAAATAGTAAAGAGGACAGGTCCCAAAATCGACCCCTGAGGGACACCTTTAGTAATATRGAGGTAACTTGACTTGACACCATCAGAGAGCACACAGGTGGCCTATGTCAGGGAGAGTACCCCAAAAACATTCCAGGCCACTAGGCATCCACTACTAATTCACTATTATAGTGCCTTTGGCATCCTCTGCTGGAGAGTTGGACTGGGACTTGACTTTGCTGTGCTACAGTGCGTTTGGAGAGAATCATTTGGTGCTATTATGGCAGAGATTTGAGTTGTAATTCATAAATTGCCATTTAGTTATTAAGAGGCAGATTGGTTACTGTTAGCGGCAGAGCCTGACTTGCGAGTGTGTGTGCCATTTCCCTGTGCATATTAAAACTCCTTTGGCACCACAGGTAACTTTAAACTCCTGGTAATATGCTGGGCTTTGAAGTGGCACCACTTTTTTATTCATTTCATTGCACCCTTTTCTCCAAAATACTGTAGCAATTTTCAATCAGACAACGAGGGAGAGACAGACAGATAAGGCAAGAAGGGCCTTCTATGCCATTAAAAGGAACATAAAATTCAACATACCAATTAGGATCTGGCTAAAAATACTTGAATCAGTTATAGAACCCATTGCCCTTCATGGTTGTGAGGTCTGGGGTCCGCTCACCAACCAAGAATTCACAAAATGGGACAAACACCAAATTGAGACTCTGCGTGCAGAATTCTGCAAAAATATCCCGTGTACAACGTAAACACCAAATAATGCATGCAGAGCAGAATTAGGCAGATACCCGCTAATTATCAAAATCCAGAAAAGAGCCGTTAAATTCTACAACCACCAAAAAGGAAGTGATTACCAAACCTTCCATAACAAAGCCGTCACCTACAGAGAGATGAACCTGGAGAAGAGTCCCCTAAGCAAGCTGGTCCTGGTGCTCTGTTCACAAACACAAACAGACCCCACAGAGCCCCAGGACAGCAACACAATTACAGTAGACCCAACCAAATCATGAGAAAACWAAAATATAAT
Organism: Salvelinus sp. IW2-2015; assembly: GCF_002910315.2. Lineage (NCBI taxonomy): Eukaryota > Metazoa > Chordata > Actinopteri > Salmoniformes > Salmonidae > Salvelinus > Salvelinus sp. IW2-2015. Next base: position 20,329,632 of record NC_036847.1, read on the forward strand.
TACTTGACACAATGGAAAGAATTAACAAAAAAACAGAGCAAACTAGAATGCTATTTGGCCCTAAACAGAGAGTATACAGTGGCAGAATACCTGACCACTGTGACTGATCCAAATTTAAGGAAAGCTTTGACTATGTAGAGATTCAGTGTGCATAGTCTTGCTATTGAGAAAGGCTATGCACACTGAATCTCTACATAGTCAAAGCTTAGGCAGACCTGACTCTCAAGAGAAGACAGGCTATGTGCACACTGCCCACAAAATGAGGTGGAAACTGAGCTGCACTTCCTAACCTCCTGCCAAATGTATGACCATATTAAAGACACATATTTCCCTCAGATTACACAGATCCACAAAGAATTTGAAAACAAACCCAATTTTGATAAACTCCCATATCTATTGGGAGAAATACCACAGTGTGCCATCACAGTAGCAGAGAGAGAGGGAGGTAGAGAGCGAGAGAGAATTATAATTTGTCAATCCTTAGAAAGAATCAGTAGGCCGGTATATTTTTGGGGATTATGAATTTAATCCATAAAAAAAGCATTCTAAGCCCCCATCTTGAAACAGTAATGAAACAGTCTTTTTCGAACATAAGGYGGGGGGGGGGGGGGGGGGTTTATAAGAGCCACCTTCAAAACAAATATCCCACCGCTTTTCAAGCAATGTAGATTTAAAGGACACTTTTTATGGATTTACTCTAAAACAGGTGTCTGGAACGGCCCTAAGATGTCTGAGATGCCTAAATATTCCTACTACCTGTATATACTGTTTACTATACAGCAGTTTAATTTACACAGTGTTACATTTGATGGCTTACTGTATTTCTATCAAACAACACTGCTCTACGTTTACTAAGGTATTCAGTGAAAGTTGCAACCAATAACTGTCTGTCACTGTAGACTGACATTTTGAAACTTTTAAATATGTTAAGGAGACAATGAGATTTCAGTAATATTCTTTATTGCAACCGTCTCTTATCCAGGCCAAGCCCATCCTGCTCTAACCATAACATTAGTTGATACCCCTCTGACCCTGAACTGTGTCCAAATCTATATCACCTCTGCCCCTGCTGCACCCTCAGCATATCCAAACATTAGACATGCAGTCCCTTTCCCCCTCAAACCCTGCCCACAGGAAGTGTCTCTTCGCTGGAGGAAATGGAGGCCAGATGTGGGGGTGTCCCACAGCTTTGGGCAGTGGGGTGAAGGGTGGCTGTGTGACAGGAGGGAGGGGAAAGTATCCCTGTTGGAATTTGTGCAATTCATCACTTTGTTAGCTTCCATTCTTTGGGATTGGTTTGAGTGTTATTTCAAAGTATCTGGCATGTGGGAAAATAATACGAATTTAACATGCAATGGAGTTTTTCTTCAAGGCTGCCAATGTTTCACACACAAAATATTGTAAGAATAATTGAAAAACCCCTGTGTAGAGTCATAACTCACTCACCACCGTATAATAGATCTATTAAATAGCAATTCTGAGTCCAAAATAACCTGTCGGGAAATTAGATATTAAAGCAGTGTGTTTGCAGTCATCATTAAAGCTTTGGGTTACACCATTGGAGATCTCTGCTTTACTACTGCTCATTTCTCTTGATGAATTAGAATAGATGTGGACTGAGGTCATAGCTAAAGTATAGAACATTCCGGTGGATGTCAGCCATGCTATAACAGACATGTTCCCTCACACACAGCAGTTTCACTGTGTCTTATTATGACACGTTAGCTGTGAACTGCTTCATTACAAGTAGATTCACCAGAACTGGAGGGTTCAGAAATATTTCCAGTCAAGTTGTCTTTTTCCAGCATTTTTGATTTCGATMGTCAGTCTTTTCATTGTTTGGTGTGTTACCACTGCAGAAAAAAAGAGAGATTTAGTAAAAAAAGAGAAAATAGTGGCCGAAACATTATGTCACATCCCTGACGAGGAAATGAAATGTGCAACATCAATCAGGCAGAGTAGAGGAGATCAAAGAGCGCCCCACACCCTCCATCTGGTTCTGTTTGGGGAGACTTTTTTCTCCCTGCCTCTCTCCTTCGTTCATTCCCTTTTTCTACTCTGAGACTGGGTTCTTCTTGTTTTTTCTGTCAGGCATTCCTCCATGTTACAGAGACAATGACATAGTGGCACGCAAGGTAGAACCAGTCAGAAGACAATACCTGTCTCAGTTCTTATACACCCCTCCGTTTTATATCTGAACTGGAGATGATTTACTGGTTCTTTGATTGAGTAAAGGTCTCAGGTATACCCATATGCTGTCATCACATCTCTATATCCAAATGTGGAGTAATGTTTGTGTTACAGGGATGTTTGTGTGTATATGCGTGTGTGTCTATTCATGTGGTGCATGTGTGTCTGTGTGTATAAGGGCATGTAGGTGTGTGTGTGTGCATATGCGCCAGTGTGTATATAACCTCATCATGGGATAATATATTTTGCCGTCTCTCTCAGTGGAAATATTTAGGCTAAGTCCTCGTTTGAGCGTGCAGTTCAAACAGGAGAAGGCAGAGATTTCTTACCTTTTCCAGACGTCGGCTATCTCCAGGGGGCTTTCCATACAACACAGGGTATTGTGAGTACGCTTGGCCCCTCTTTGGAAATGTGCTGTGTATATGTGTGTTTATATCAACCCTGATATCCATTTTCCATTATTCCGTTAGCTCTGAGATATTTATTTTTACGGTGAGGGTGTTCAATGGAATTGTAATGTATAAATAGTTTGATCAGTCACAGGCGTCTCGATGACTCTGAGGAGGACACACTAACAATGCACCCCATTGTACCAATTAAAGCTAGAGTCTTTCATTGAAACAATAACAAAGTGGTCACCCCACCTCTGTTTTGGTAAAAAGCTAAGGGATGGGCCTGGAGAAATGTATCCACTCTCAAATTCATAGACGAGGTCAGCACAGGTGCATCAAAGCTGGGACAGAGAGACTGAAAAACAGCTTCTTTCTCAAGGCCATCAGACTGTTAAATAGCAATCTCTAGCCGGCCTACACCCAGTACCCTACCCTGAACTTAGTCACGAGCCGGCTACCACATGGTTACTCATCTCTGCACCTTGTCGGCTGCTGCCATACTGTATGTACATAGACATGGWACACTGGTCACTTTAATAATGGAACACTGGTCACTTRAATAATGGAACACTGGTCACTTRAATAATGGAACACTGGTCACTTCAATAATGTTTACATACTGTTTTACCCATTTCATACGTATATACTGTATTCTACTCAAGTCTATCCTATTCAACCATTGCTGTACATATACTATTTTATCCACGTATTCTTCAAATATACTATATATTCTATCCACATACTGTCCATAATGTCTACACATTCCATCACATATATACACTACCGTTCAAAAAATGTTGGGGTCACTTAGAAATGTCCTTGTTTTTTAAAGAAAAGCACATTTTTTGGCCTTTAAAATAACATCAAATTGATCAGAAATATAGTGTAGACATTGTTAATGTTGTAAATGACTATTGTAGCAGAAAATGGCAGGTTTTTGGGGGAATATCTACATAGGTGTACAGAGACCCATTATCAGCAACCATCACTCCTGTGTTCCAATGGCACGTTGTGTTAGCTAATCCAAGTTGATCATTTTCGCAGTTGGTCGCAGTTGTAAATGAGAACTTGTTCTCAACTGGCCTACCTGGTTAAATAAAGGTTCAATTTAAAAATATAGATTTTTTTAAAGGCTAATTGATCGTTAGAAAACCATTTCGCAATTATGTTAGCACAGCTGAAAACTGTTGTTCTGATTAAAGAAGCAATAAAACTGGTCTTCTTTAGACTGGTTGAGTATCTGGAGCATCAGCATTTGTGGGTTCGATTACAGTCTCAAAATGGCCAGAAACAAAGAAATMACTTCTGAAACTCATCAGTCTATTCTTGTTCTGAGAAATGAAGGCTATTCCATACGAGAAATTGCCAAGAAACTGAAGATCTCGTACAGCGCTGTGTAKTACTCCCTTCACAGAACAGCYCAAACTGGCTCTAACCAGAATAGAAAGAGGAGTGGGAGGCCCTGGTGCACAACTGAGCAAGAGGACAAGTACATTAGAGTGTCTAGCCTGAGAAACAGATGCCTCACAAGTCCTCAACTGGCAGCTTCATTAAATAGTACCCGCAAAACACCAGTCTCAACGTCAACAGTGAAGAGGCGACTCCGGGATGCTGTCCTTCTAGGCAGAGTTCCTCTGTCCAGTGTCTTGTGTTCTTTTGCCCATCTTAATCTTTTCTTTTTATTGGCCAGTCTGAGATATGGCTTTTTCTTTGCAACTCTGCCTAGAAAAGGGTTTTCTAATGATCAATTAGCCTTTTAAAATGATAAACTTGGATTCGTTTTTAACACAACATGGCATTGGAACACAGGAGTGATGGTTGCTGACAATGAGCCTCTGTACACCTATGTAGATATTCCATAAAAAATCTGCCATTTCCAGCTACAATAGTCATTTACAACATTAACAATGTCTACACTGTATTTATGATCAATTTTATGTTTTTTTAAAGGACCAAAAATTTGCTTTTCTTTTACAAACAAAAACATTTCTAAGAGACCCCAAACGTTTGAACGGTAGTGTATATATACTGTATATATAGGATTGACCATCCAGGATATCAAAATGAAAACCATGTTTTGAAGCTATACAGTGTTTCTTTACATTTGCATTGTTTACAAACATTGGAGTAAAACAATCTTATATTTGGGGTACTGGTGTGGTACAACAGTTGACGTTTATAAGTTATATTTTTCAAGAATCAATGGGTATATATCATTATTGATGTCCAAAAATAAAGGATTCTAGCTTTAAAGGTAATGTTGCTTGTTATACTAGGCCTATACGCTGACCAGTGTTGGGTATTCATTCAGGTCAGTTTCCTGATTATACCAAGATAATTATTTTAAATCAACAGATCACCGATTCCACCGTCTTTACTGCCCATCTGGACCGGACAGTGGAAGTCTGGCATCTGTTTTACCGAGAAAGTTTGGCACGAACTTAATCTTGGTAGGTAAAACACATGTAGGTGAATTTTGTTTGTGTACTATAAGTATGTTGACATGAAGTCTCTTTCCGCAGGTCCACATTTCTTCAGAGAATAACCCACACCACATACTAAATGCACTCAAGTGATTCCACGTATAAACATTGTACCCTAGTGCAACACAACCCAATGTCCCTGATGCATTCAGTGCACTTTTACATTGGAGGGCATTCATGGAACTGTTTTGGACTGAGGCACATTCGAATCCAATCTCAAAAGTCAAGCAATAGATTTTGTTCTTGTGTTGTGGATGCCCGCAATGTTTGAGAACTGAGTGACGGTGGTGGAACTGAAGGGTATGTTCGTGTTCTGGCACAGAGGATGAAACAAATGTTCCCAGAGGCACCCCTTAGATTCAGAACCTCTCATTCTTTCCTTTACTTGAGCTAATTTTGCCATTAGACTTCACTGCTACTCTGGTATGCCAGTTTCCCCTTTAGCCTACTGCTCAGAAGACTGCGCCAGGTCTCCAGTAAAACAAAGCGAATCTGAACACACTGTCTCTGAGGCTTTTTTCTGACTTACAAAACAATGGAACTGTGAAGCTGAATGCAATGAAACTGTACAGACGATTCAGTTCGATGAAAGGTTAAGATAATGACAGCCTAGTTCTATAGTATCTATCTCTCTAGTACTACTGAAGAGTGTTTTTTCTCTTCCTCATGCAAAGCCTCTAATTATTCTAAGAAACCTGGGCACACTAACGAGGTCTGTCCTGAGGAGTTATGGTACATCATGTGAGGAGAATATTGTCTAGTTCCTACTTTCAAAATCCAAAGGAATTGATGATGGTGTTGAGTTGTGGAGACTTTAAGAAGGGAAAAGGAGGTYTGGGGGAGGGGAGCTACTTGTTTTGGAAGAAATCTGGAACCTATAAACTTGGACAACTTATACGAAAAAGAACGGCAGAATATCCTCATCTGATTGGTCAACCCACGTGCCTTTGTCTCCGCCTCATTCCTTTACCCTTACCAATCACAAAACGCATTTTCTTCCTGTTATGCTTGGCCTGGCTGTGCCTTAGAACCCAGCTGGACCAATCTGTGGAACAGATGGGTGGGAACTTACAAGTTCCATCCTCTTTCTTCTTTAAAAAGCCAGATGCAGGTTGGCTGCTGTCTTACATTGATCTAGGATACTAGATGCAACTGCTGTTCTGAATGTAGTGAGCAGATTGTAGTATTAGATTGTTGTCATGTCTAGGTATAGGCAACATATGGATTTCCAATACTGAGAATTTATTATTTTTCCATTCGCTTTCTCTTGCTAGCAGACCTGGCAGATCACTTCGGGTATTTTCTATATACAGGCTTGCCAGAAAAGAAAGTAACTAAAGGGGGCATAGCACATTAGAGGGCCTTAAGGAGAGAACAGAGGAGTGGGATAGAAACAGTGTAGSTGTAGAAACAGGGTTAGGTAGATAGACTGCCATGAGAGAGGATCCGTCAAGCTGTGGTGAATACCCTGAGGGAGGGGTGGTGTCCAGTGAGGAGGAGCCAGACTGTGCTCCAATCAAATACCCTGTGGTGGTGGTAACACCAGGGGCCGGCGGGCGCAAGAGTGTCACCAGGACAGACAACATTTTATCGCCAACAGAGGACAACAAGTCAACAACAGGAGGGCCTCCCAGTTTGATCCCATCAGGACCTAAGAGACCTAAGAAGAGTCTCCAGCCCTCTCTGTCTCCTCTCCCCATCCCAGGCCAGCCCTCCCTGTCTCCTCTCCCCATCCCAGGCCAGCCCCTGGAGGACCCTCAGCACCAACGGGTGATTGCCAATGTACGGGAGCGCCAACGGACGCAGTCCCTGAACGACGCTTTTGCCTCGCTGCGTAAGATCATCCCCACGCTCCCCTCGGACAAGCTGAGCAAGATCCAGATCCTAAAGCTGGCCTCGCGTTACATTGACTTCCTCTACCAGGTCCTGCAGAGTGATGAGATGGACGCCAAGCTGGCCAGCTGTAACTACCTAGCCCACGAGAGACTCAGCTATGCATTCTCAGTGTGGAGGATGGAGGGGGCCTGGTCCATGTCCGCTACCCACTAGCCCTCCCATTTACCTCTCTAACACCCTCTCGCCATCCCCTCCTGCCCCCACGCCCTCCCACAGCTGCGCCCTCCGGACCAAATCTCCCATGACCTCTGACCCCTGCRCTCTGACCCTCATCCTCACATCATCTAACTCCTCCACCACTCTACACCAGGTATGCACGATACAAACCATTCATACTCAATAGTATCTTTCCAAAACAAAATGTCACTGTTTTATATTGCATGCAAAGAAGTAGTAATTCAACAGATCTGCTGAAGGTGATCAGAGATTAACCTGGTGTTTTAATATAGTATCAAATGCAATGCTGGACATTTGCCAGAATGAAACGTAATAACTTTGCCAAGTAAGTAAATCACAAGGGAGGAACATAGAACAGCACACCTTAGGTTACCACAAATCTCTTTTTAAATTCAAGGTATACTGTAACTATTCTACAAGATCAGTTTGTACTGAAAATTGATATACGATGGTAGCTAAATGTATGCCATGATTATCATCATGATTATGGACCTAATAGGAGGCCATAGAGCTGTTATTTCATACATTTTGTAAGAAATAACAAATTGAACGCTAACAAATCACACCATACATAATCTTACTTGTATTCTAGTTTCTATACATATACAAATTGTATTTGGACAAGAAATCATAAAAATAATCATGTGCAACTTCATAATAGACTTGGTGTTTTTTTATATATATATTTGTATATTTATGTGAAAGGCATATAATAATAAATTCCTTCAGAGAGTGGAGAGAGAGAGAGACAGAAAGAGAGTTTTACCCAGCCAGCCATAACTCATTGTACCTCATAGTCTCATCATTTTAGATAATATTAATCGGCCTTTGAAGCCAAATGATTGTGGAAAAAGTAACATTACAAGTTTCACTTTCCTACACCCAAACCAAGTCCCTTTTTTTTTTTTTTTTTTGGTACTAAAACTTTCCTTTGAATTCTTTCCTTTCGTTTTGGCTTAAACTTGCTCCACTGGACAAAAATGAGATAGATCTTGACGAGGCTCAACAAAAATAACCTGGTTTTGAGAAACCATGCAGCAGTTAGCCATCAAAGGAGAAGTGATGGCTGTCTACTGCACTCCCACAAACCACTGAGTTKGATGAAAGAGGTGCCATTGATTCTTCCAGCTCCACATCTCCATGGTAAAGATGGCTATCAGACGCCTCATCAGTGGCTGTGCCTCCCTTCACCAGTGGCCACACATTTGCCATTTGAAACCACTGCTTTACCCACTTCACAAGAGGTACCGTTACCACGCTTCTGAGGGATGTCTTTTTCATACTACAGTCAGCACAGTGTGTTCATACAACCTAGCCCACGTTGACATGTTACTCGCTGTGACATTCTCAAACACTGTCCTCTAGAAATTGTGTTTGAGGAAAATGAAAGCTAAATGTCCTTTGACCCTTTCTTAAATACCAGGTGAAATGAATATAGGTGGAACAGGCGGTTAGATATGAGAGATGCATTCTCAGTGTTTGTGTTTGCTGGGATGGCCGTTGTTGTTGTGTCTGCAAGCTGACTCTGAAGGAAGACATGATTTGCTCCTTTGTCATTAGGGTCCTGTAGTATTCTCCAACTAATGTCTTCTTAACCTTTCTCATGTGAATGTTCTCCCTGCTATTCTATGGGGTTGCTTTGGGATGTGTGTGTGTGTGTGTGTGTGTCAGCCACATGAATACAGATTTGTATTCTGCCAGGGAGGCGTCAATGTTTATCCCTGTCTTTCAAGGAGATCAAATATACATTGGTGTTTTAGCCTGCTTTGTTCTTGTCGCTGAACTTATTGCCACACTCTGGCTTTCGATTGGACGTTTATACTTATATTTATTGAGTTTACTTTTGCCTTTATATGCATGTTTATTGATATTATCCAGTTTCATTTAATCAAAATACCACATTTTACAAGGACATGGTCAACAAAACACACAGCCATGACCTCCAGGGAAAATGGACAAACATTTTGATACTGAAGGGAGTTTATGCCCATTACCAGTTTAACTGTTAGAGAGTGCAGAGATTTCATTAGGCATCATGAACTAAGAATGTGTTTTCTTTAAAGCAAAAGGAAATAGCATATTTAGCATTATGTTGTAGCACTTACAGAATGTTTCTATCTTGTGTGTCTCCCCAGCATCCGACCAAGGCGATTGAGAAGCCTTCGCGTTAGTCTGCAATCCCTTTGATTACTGGTTTGTACTTACACCTCTGGACCATCTAAATCACAGATCTCAGCCCTGCCCTCACTCTGGAGAGGTACTGTAGAGACTCGGCTTCCTCGAGCGCACACAGAAACGACAGGGCAACAATTTTGAGCTGCTAGCAGGCCTGGAAGACGGACAACTATAGCATTTTATGACCTGGAAATTGCAACTTTGACTTAGAAACAGTTTTGTACACAAATGTAAGTCATGTGAATGTTCCTATTCTAGTGTAAATACATGTAGTCACAACCAATAGAACATTATTGATTAAAAGGGAATCAGTTGCTGTAAAGAATGTATTTGTATTACAATTGTAGATATGTGGATAAAATATGCCTTGTGATTTTCTTGTCCATATAATAAAATGTGTATTTGAGCATCTTTCTCAGTCTCATCTTATAACCAGTCTCACCTTAAACCCTGTACTGCGACTACACCATCATGGTCCACCATCAGCATTCAACATGACACAATAGCATTTCTAAACACCAAATACATATGAAATACATTGATTATTATCCTTCTTTGTGTTTGTGTGTGAAATAACCTGGGTTACCAGGGATCTATCTACGAGTTACCCTGTCAGCCTTAATTAGTGCTCTAGAACATACGCCTCGTTAAGAAGTCTGCTCTGGCAGACTAAGGTATAATTGCACATAAAGCTGTTGTTCTTTTGGGGGAAAATAAGGCCTCTAAAATATTTATTGGTTGGAAAGAAATCTTATGATATACCCAACCACAGAAGCACATGTGGATACATGCATTAATGGACCATGAGAGTGTACACTGTATATCAAACATGTCACACCTACACATGTGCACACACACAACATTTTCAATTTTAATTAAGAGAAAAACAGTACAAAATAGACATTCTTTCTATACATACATAGGAAATATGGAGGAAATAAAAGTATGAAAAAAGATTCAATGTCATTTTTTGTTATTCTAAACTTGTTAGTGAAGGCTACCAATACATGATTCAAGGCACATGTGTGATGCATTTTGGTCTTGAGTATCTATTTACAGTGACTTTAGCAAGTAGATCATAAAAAGGACAAGAAGTAGATCATAAAAAGGACAACATAAAAAGAAATGGAGAGGAGTGGCCCACTGGCCACTAAGACAAAATGAGCGTGGCCCATAGACCCCTGGAAAACTTTACAGGAGAGCTAATGTACAGTATTCAAAACACTTTAACTCTAACAGAGTTAAACCCTTCATAGACAACAGATACCAACTGGTGCACTACGAGACAGACACAACACAGTCACTGTCAGTTCTAAGAGACAGACACAACACAGTCACTGTCAGTTCTAAGAGACAGACACAACACAGTCACTGTCAGTTCTAAAGAGACAGACAACACAGTCACTGTCAGTTCTAAGAGACAGACACAACATCAGTCCTGTCAGTTCTAAGAGACAGACAACACAGTCACTGTCAGTTCTAGAGACAGACAACACCCACTGTCAGTTCTAAGAGACAGACAACACAGTCACTGTCAGTTCTAAGAGACAGACAACACAGTCACTGTCAGTTCTAAGAGACAGACAACACAGCACTGTCAGTTCTAAGAGACAGACAACACAGTCACTTCAGTTCTAAGAGAACAGACAACACAGTCACTGTCAGTTCTAAGAGACAGACAACACAGTCACTGTCAGTTCTAAGAGACAGACAACACAGTCACTGTCAGTTCTAAGAGACAACAACACAGTCACTGTCAGTTCTAAGAGACAGACACAACACAGTCACTGTCAGTTCTAAGAGACAGACACAACACAGTCACTGTCAGTTCTAAGAGCGTTTGAATGATGGTGGCTGCTTCTATTTAATTTTAATTTTATAGTCTTTGTGGCAACCTTATGGGCAAACATTGCCCAGAGTCTTGAAAACAAAACATATAACTAGTACAAACAATAATTAATAATGCACAGTGAAAACTGGCAATAGTTATTACTTTCTTGCACATACATGGTCTCCTAGACACACATAGCTATCCACAGTGGTTGGTACAGAGTATAAGAGGAAAGGGCTAAAAGACTTGTTAGCATGGTTACCATTCTCCCTCTCTCAATGCCAACTAGGGGTGAGGATGCAGCCGAGGTTAGAGAAGAATGTCTAGTTAAGACAACGTTGATGTGTATCACCAGTCGGAGCACCAGCACAGAGAGCATGTTCCTTTCAAAAGATGCCTTGTAAATATTGTTTTAGACAGAAGTGGATGCTCTCTCTCACTCTTCTCTTTGATTTTGTATAAAAAAGAGTATGACTTCTTCAACATGGAAAACACAATAATACGCAGTAATAGAGAGCGTATGATACATTTAAACATTTAGCCACACTCCAGAGGTATGGGGTCATATACAAAATAATATTGTGAATCTTAAAACACATTTCATAACTATGTCTTCTGAATTTGATGGTGGCCAGTTTCTTTTCATTCACCGAATAGCTTCCAACAATGAGCGCAATCTAGATGAAATGCTCATTAAGACAAACTACATAACATCTAGAATGAATGTAGAAAATGGAACTGTGGAATGTGGTAAACATTTCAACTCACAACAAAAACTATCTACGTTGGATGTCATTTCATGAACACACAAAATAGGCTTGAGGAATTCTCACAAACTAGTTTCAGTTTGGAGCAGGCTTAGCGTGGATGGGTATAGGTACAGTATATCTGAAAATGAATAATCAGCATGATATCAAGTACTGTATCATACATTCGAGTGGAGATGGACTCTCTCCACAAGGTCTATAGGAGAAGTATGCACCATCATGAAGCAACATCTCCATAGTGCTAACAGTAATAGTCTGTTGGATGGTCCATAAAGAAGGTTTTCACATAGAATAACACACCAAACCAACCGTATTCAGCTCTACTTGATATAACCAACCATATTGAGCTCTACTTGATATAAGCAACCGTATTGAGCTCTACTTGTTATAACCAACCGTATTGAGCTCTACATGATATAACCAACCGTATGGGCTCTACTTGATATAACCAACCGTATTGAGCTCTACTTGATATAACCAACCGTATTGAGCTCTACTTGATATAACCAACCGTATTGAGCTCTACTTGTTATAACCAACCGTATTGAGCTCGACTTGATATAACCAACCGTATTGAGCTCGACTTGCTTGTGGATAATAACAAGGCAACTGAACTGTGAAATGAATGTACACAATAAAATAGGCATGTCTACAGGTCAAAATGCTGGTCCTGAAAAAACATCAACTTAACACAGTAACCTCACTGGTCCAACTGCAGTAATACGGTCATACTGCAGACATATTTAAGACAGTTTTCTTTGGGAGATGTCCATTAAGTGCATTAGAGCCTTTGACTAGCATAATAAAACTATACAATAGCCCTCATTAACATACATTTAGTATTTCCTCCCAAACAGTGGTAGGTCTTCAGCTCTTCATAAGATTCATTGGTTTATTTGTTTCAGTTTGGTCCTCATCATGTCAGTAAAACATAAAGGGAAATAGTGTGAGAATGAAATGCATTTCTGACTGTGTGTGTGTGTGTCCATGCAAACAATGTATAAAGACACTTGTCTAAGAACAGCAGTGGAATAATCAGAATACAATCTGGGCAAACAGGAAGTTTTTGCAAATGCACTTAGAAATACTAATTTGTGTATACATGCATGAGTCTTCTTAGAATGTGAGTGGATTTCAGAGGAGAAAAATATCTTCCAATCCTCAAAGTTGAACAGATAATTAAATAATCTATAGCCCCCCCCCCGAGGTTTGGAATTTTCAACGGTTCACATTATGGAATGCACAGTGCAAAAACGACAGATAAAACCACATCTTCATTTTCTTCTTTAGTGGTTAAACTGAATATAAATGACATCATCAAGGATTGACTGAGCCATTCAGCAGTTGCCAGGTGCTGGRCGGTCTCGGTCTCTCTCTCTCCAGGGCCATCCTCAGAGCCACTGACTGGTGTCTGCTCTGCTCACTGACACAACAACAGACACCCACAGACCTGGTGCTAGTATTGCTTTACTGTAAGTGCCTCAGTAAGACCTATTATGTCTGTACTGTTTTGTTTTTGAAAGGCCAAAAAGTGGTCAATATCACGGCACCGGGCTGGTATCCTTCTGAATACACCCAATATAAATGACTCTGTATTGCTGGGGCTAGATCATGGACAGAGTTAGTTTCATAATCAGTTGTATGAGAACATCTTTTATCTCACATATACACTGACAGGACTTTGGTGTGGTGTCAGAAGGCTTCATTAGTTCCAATGTGTTGAGTTCATTCTTCACTGTGTTAAGGTGCTCTGCATATAGCCTGAGGAGAATGGACGGTGGTCTTTGAGGCACTGTGTGGTTTTAGGGCCTCATTGGTTAAGGCAGAGATCCACAATCTACACTCCTCCCCCTCGTCGTGTGACAGGGAAGAATCTCCAAGGCTATTGGGATGTCCTGAAGGAGAGGTCTGTGAGGTCAAGGGTCAGCATCTTCTACATGGAGTCCTCATCTTGCTCCATAGGCTCGTCTGGGTGGCTGGGGGAAACAGAGAAGATGGTTAGGAAAAACATCATGCATCACATTTGTAACATACTGTACAGGGGAGTCTGCACTTTACTGTGAACATTTTGGGGAGTATTTAGGAGTGTTAGGTACTGGTGGTCAAGTCATACCTCCTACTGGTCAGGACCCCCACAGACAGAGAGGCCAGAGCATTGACAGCATCAGTCTCCTCACAGTCTCTCCTCTGAGCACCCAGGTAGGACAGTCCCACAGAGCTACTGAACAGCTTCAGGGACTGCCAATACTGACCTGAAAAACAGGTCACTTTATTTGCCTAAACCAAAGCCAGTAAGCACAAACACTTGGATGAGAGCAGTGGGCACTTCAGCTGCAGTCAGAAGGTCTGAACGTCCAACTGACATAAATGCTAGTCCCTCCAACTGCATGGGCCCATATGGTCCTTGTAGCCTACTGTATTAAATCAGTGTGTGTACTCAGGAAGTCTCTGCATTTTACAATAATTAGAATCAGACAAGAATAAAGGGATAGACAAAAATACAATAGAGAGAGAAACAGAGAGGGAAAAGGGGGACAGGGGTATCCTTTATTTGAGACATGAGGAGTTGAATGACTGTTTACCTACCATGTATCTGTATGACTCTCAGTAGCGAGTGAACACTGTTAGCATTGGGCTTCTGCAGCAGCACCTCCTCCGACAGAGGCTCCTGTATGGACAACACAGTGGGAGAGGAAGGCATCAGACCACTCATCAACAACACTCACCTTAACAGCCCTCCATAGATTTCCTCTTACTCATATCATTGAATATTCCTTATGAGGGAATACACTTCACATAAACCTGTGTGGTATACTTAACATGATTTAGGAAGGGGTTTTAAAGTAGTTTATAAACTGCTTTAATGCACCTTAAACCAGTCTCACCTCAATACCCAGCAGAGCACTGACGCAGGCCTCAGAGGCGTCACAGATGGCCGTGAGGTCGTGACCTCCCTCCAGAGCCATGATCACCCGGCCTCCAGCTAGACCCATCAGCTGCCGGGTAAGGAACCCAAAACCTGACGGACACATCCACATTAACACAGTCAATATGGGATGTGGTGGCCAATTAAGCACGGGAACTTTGCATGTTAAACTAGCCTAAATCATGTTCAATACGGCATTTCAACCCCTTTTCTAGATTGACAACATGGGAATATACTGCAGGGCATGTATCAATCTTTATGACATTTACAGCGCAGATTAACATACAGTAAATCCCTAAAGACACACAGTTACAACACTAACAAAAATACAACTACAGATGTAGGATCTTAATTTGAGCCAGTTTGCTATAGCAGGAAAATAATCCTGCAGCAACAGGAAATGTAAATGATTATGTGAATTTTTGTAGGTGTTGATCCATTTTTCGTGAGGGGYAAATCAAGTCTGAAATTTCAAAGTGGAAAGTACAAACTTTAAGAGCCTTTTTAAACTTCAAATACACTACAAGTTGAACATTTCCTAAATTTCAGAAAAGTTATCCTGCAACAGGGTGATTACATTAAGATCCAACATCTGTATTGTCCATCCTACTTGATTTTTTATCATGCCATTTTATATTGTGTACCAGGTCAATGCTTATAAATGTCTTGCCTTCCATTTATCAAGAACTAACTAGCAAAGCTCTAAAACCACTTTATAGGCTAGCTCGGGGTCTAAAGTGTACTGAGGAAAACCTTGCTTACATTTGGCGGTGACCTTGTAACCCCCTAGAGGTGCAGGGTGTCCCTCTGCTGCATCGAACCCCGAGGAGACCAGGACCACGTCAGGGGAGAACTCCTGAGCTATGGGCATCACCACCGTCCTGCAGGGAGAAACATTAAACAACATCTATGTCATTTAGTCCACTAACAGCCCTGCCTGGCTGTTTCAGACAGTGAGGAGAGCATGGTTGGGGTTGAGCTGCTAGGGAGTGGGCCTCCTGTTGTTTTCTGGGCTGGTGTCCATCACCCCTCTCTGTCAGAGAGTCAACCAGCACAGTGCAGAGCAGAGCCGCCAACTAGCAAGGAAGCTAACGCAGGCATCTCCGCTGCCGCCCGAGTTCAAAGCCGCCATAGGCGCGTCTGGTTCCCATTTGGAGCTTGTCACTCTCCTCACGTCACTGACAGCATGCCATCTGGGATCCATTTGGGTTCATTATCCTGCGTTTGGATTCCTCCAGCCCAGACCCCCCCACTCCCCACCACACTAACTAACCCCGCCTCCCCTGTAGACCAATAAAACCTTCCATACTCCCCTGTGAGCCCAGCTATAGACAGACTACAGGGAGAACAAGAGAGAGAGGGAGAGGGCTCATTAAAGATCAATCAGAGAGAGGGAAGGAGAGAGGAGAGGAGGAGAACAGGAATGAGAGAGAGGAGACAGGGAGGTGGGGAGGGGTGTAGAGGTATGTGGTGGATGGCAGCATTCCCTACCCCTGGAGTTTAGAGAAACTGACTGACAATATTTCACCAACAAATTTGTTGCGCATTCTAAATCTGTGTGGGACAGATGTGTGGCAACAAAATATGTATTTTCAGATAACAAAAACAGAGTTATAATTATTATTTCCAAGGATGGTGCACTATTGTGTGGAAAAGTAAGGTATATTAGGAATACTCTGGTTTGTTACTTATTACGTTGAAGTTAAAAACTTTTGTTGAAACTTTTCCAGTACTATGTTGTCATTCTCATTTTGTTACGCTGGCTTAGAGGTGGGGCCCACCCACTTGGTTGTCTGCCTGCAGTGTGGACCCTCTTACTGTGTGGTTGCTACAGTTTCCTATGGTTGCCACCAGACAGCAGACCAAACCAACATACAGAGACTTCATTAGAACTTTCAACTACCCACCGGTGGCAATTAAGTGCCATGGAGGAAGTGTCAGTGAAATGTCTGTTTAATACAACAACAACCAAACCTGGAGACAATTTAATCTTACAAAAAATCTTATTAAAATGTAAAAAATTGGGACCATACACATGCACTTCAAATGACAAATGACTCAGAAGTGCGTCAGTCAATTTACAGTATATTGACAGCAGTGCTCGGTAAACTGGAGTGAAGGCCACTGTGCCCCATGTTGTTTTGGCGAATTGAAGAGCAAACTCTCCCCAGTGAGCAGTAGACTGAATCACGGTGACACCCAGATGGTTACTACCAATATTACAATMTATTTCTCGTGTAGGCTGCTATCCTAATCAAAATAAAATAAAGTGGGATGGAACAAAATGGCCACGTTAGCTACGCCACATTAGCTACCGCCAGCGACATGCGGCATGTCACAGTGACATCAGGATGGTGACCAAGATGTTTCTCCCTCACCCATCGAAATAAACATCACTTCATTTTACACCTTTTAACTAGCGTCATGCTGCATCATAAACTAGCTAGCTGGGAACACTGGCTGGGAAGGGGTTATCAGGACAACTGATGAAACGAACCATTCGTCTCCACCCGACTTTCAACTGTGAGAAATACGTCATTGATTTGGGCAACATGCGTGTCCGTATAGCTTCATATACATTTTTGGTGATGTCACTTCTTGCCACTGGGGGGCAGTAAAACAACGTGATGGGTCAGGTCAAGTTACATTAGGTTTAAATGTAGAGCCAGCGAGATGACAAAGACGCACCAAGTAAACAGTAGTAGAGGGTCAATTTCCTCAACAACCAGGAGCGCTAAAACGTGAGGCTAAACTTCTCTGCTGTTTTGGTCCTGAAGCTACCATGTTGTAGCAGAGTGAAGCACACCCGTGTACATGCGCAGGTACTCTGTGTGACTGTGTGAGAGCAGTCTTGCATCGCACTTATCTCAATGGGCACGTTTCTCTACTCAGACGTTGCTGACGCCTGCCAGATCTTACAATACCTGGATAGGTATTTTACCTATCAGCTAATCACATCATGGTCGCATTCCCCTGCTTAGACGCTGCATGCATCAACCAATGGTTGTGTGCATGTCATCGAATGTGCAGTGAGGCACCATACTGCTATACCATATGATGTGGTTAACTGATACGTATAATACCTATCTATCTATCTATCTATCTATCTATCTATCTATCTATCTATCTATCTATCTATCTATCTATCTATCTATCTATCTATCTATCTATCTATCTANTCTATCTATCTATCTATCTATCTATCTATCTATCTATCTATCTATCTATCTATCTATCTATCTATCTATCTATCTATCTATCTATCTATCTATCTCTCTATCTATCTAGGCATCGTAAGATCTGGCATGCGTCAACAACGTCTGAGTAGTAAAGGAACACAACCAACATGTTATCTCAATCTGGTGCCCGACTGCACAGTCGCTGACGGGGTTGATTCATGCAAGGTCTGAGCAGGGGAACGCGACCAATAGCTGCGGCGCTCACCGTGGCAACGTCACGCCTTTCCTGCATTCAATGACCTAAAGCGCCGTCTTTGACCCTATGGGTGGAATGTTGTTCATATTTTTCATAATTTCATAATAAAAACACAACAAAAATCCGGTGTTTCTATGTCAAACAGTTTTGATATATTTATATTCTGTGATGTATATAAAGTGTAATATTGGGATGCAAACTCAAAATGTTATAAATTTTTTAGGTCTATACTTTTATTTCAAAGTAGATTTGTTTAAGACTACCAATTATTCACTCCGTGTGACGCTGATTTAGCCCACTGCAGTAAAAGTGAATCTCAATGTGACCTTGCTTGAAAACCCCATTACAAAAAAAGCTAGAAACCCCATTGAAAACTCCATTACATTTTTGCCAAAACTTTCAAGAAAGAGAACAAAAACTGAACATAATTCATTATGGTTTTTATTTTGGTTCGTTTTGGAGTCAGTCAAAGATAACAGTTTTAGTATTTTCTGTTGGTTCATTGTTTTATTTCTGTTTACTTTTTTCATGATTCGTTTTTGTTTTAGTTTCAGTTTCAGTTTACTATAATAACCTTGGTCGGAGCTGTCTTACCTAAAAGCAGTGATGTACTCAGCATCACTCATAGGGGGGTCCAGACCTCCAGTCCAGGCCACATTGACATTGAAGCCCTCTCCAGCACCAGATCCCACCTACAACACAGACACACACAGAGACCTACTGAGACAAAGCATTCTCCATGGAGAGGAGGATACTGTCAATAAGAGTAACATAGAGGTGCTAGATGCACAGCACATGTAGTATAATCTCGACAGACATCTCTCCACTGTAACTTAGGAACCTAGCTAGCTCTTTGAGTTTCTCTTGACGTCGTCTGGGCCTACTAGCAGAATTCACCGTGTAGAGCTGAACCAATGATGTCAATTACCTCAGCCGGCCCGCCGCTGCCAGGGAAGAAGTTGCCGTCGTCATAGCGATGCAGTGAGATATACAGCACACTGGGATCATTGTAAAACACTTCCTGGGTCCCATTACCATGGTGAACATCCTAGCAACAGGACAGAGATGGAAGAGAACATTTGGTAACATTAAAACCAATAACTGCTGGCTCGTGTTATGTCATATCCTAGGCCTAATCAATAGTAACCAGTAACTAATGTGAGACAGAACTCATGTTGTATACACTTACGTTTATCATCCTAGCCTAATCAATAGTAACCAGTAAACTAATGTGAGAACAAACTCATGTGTATACTGTTACGTTTATGTCATATCTAGCCTAATCAATAGTACCAGTAACTAATGTGAACAGAACTCATGTTATACTGCTACCCTTGTTTACACATACAGGTACACATAAGGTAACTGCCAGATAAAGGAAACACAAGTAAATGAGGATACATATATTAAAAGCATGTTGTCCACAGGTGTGTCCTGAGTTAATTAAAAGCAATTAAAACATCCCTAATGCTTAGGGTTATGTATAAAATGTTGCTCATTACTTTGGCTACCATGGCTAGAAGAGACTTCAGAATCTCAAAGGACCATAGGGGGTTAAAGCGATCTGAGTGGCGCCTGACAGTGTTTTACCTCACTCAACAAACACCAAATATTGAATTTCTCAATGGAAGAATGGTGTCGCATCCCTCCAATAGAGTTCCAGACCAATTGTAAGAATCTATGCGAGGTCATTTGAAGCTGTTCTGGCTCGTGGTGGCCCAAAACCTATTAAGACATTTTATGTTGGTGTTTCCTTATTTTTGGCATTTACCTGTCATAATTCATCATGTGTTTTAACACAGTACATCATGAAGCGTCGTAGTACTAGTAGTTATTGTCAAAATAGTACTAATCAACTGAGACGAGGACACCAGCAACACCAATACGCTGCTACTGTTAATGTTAACAAACCACTCCAACTGTAGTCCTTACCAGTCAACGATGAGGATCTTGTTGGCACTCAGTTTGTTTGCAGCTTTTTGGCTGCAATGGCCAACTGAGTTGAAATACAGAAACCCCTGTAGCAGACGAGGCGAGAGAGGAAAAAGGCAGAGAGAGGGCAGAGCAGAGAGGCAGAGAGAGAGAGAGGCAGAGAGAGAGAGAGAGGAGAGAGAGAGGAGAGAGAGAGAGAGAGAGAGGCAGAACGAGAGAGGCAGAGAGGCGAAGAGAGAGAGAGGAGGAGAGAGAGGAAGGCAGAGAGAGAGAGAGAGAGGCGAGAGAGGCAGAGAGGCAGAGAGGCAGAGAGAAGAGGCAGAGAGAGAGCAGAGAGAGAGAGAGGAAGAGAGAGAGGGCAGAGAGAGAGAGAGAGAGAGAGAAGAGGCAGAAGAGAGAGAGAGAGAGAGAGAGAGACAGAGAGAAGAGAGAGAGAGAGAGAGAGAGCAGATGGAGAGGAGAGAGAAGAGAGAGGCAGAGAGAGAGAAGAGAGAGAGGAGAGAGAGGAGAAAGAGAGCAGAAAGAAGAGAGAGAGAGAGAGAGAGAGAGAGAGAGAGAGGAGAGAGAGATGAG
This sequence comes from Salvelinus sp. IW2-2015, assembly GCF_002910315.2. Taxonomy (NCBI): domain Eukaryota; kingdom Metazoa; phylum Chordata; class Actinopteri; order Salmoniformes; family Salmonidae; genus Salvelinus; species Salvelinus sp. IW2-2015. The sequence goes on from NC_036847.1 coordinate 20,350,409, forward strand.
AGAGAGAGTAGAAAAAGACAGAGAGGTGAGAGAGACAGATCTAACAAACTAGGGACAGAGGAGAGAGAGAAGTATGAGAGAGATGAGAGTAGGAGAGAAGAAGAGGAGACCGAGAGAGAGAGACTGGGAGAACAGATATAGATGACACGAGAGAGAGAGAAGCAGAGAGAGAGACGGAGGAGCGAGAGAGAGGAAGAGAGTAGAGACAGGGAGAGAGAGAGAGAGAGGAGAGATGCGGAGAGAGGAGGGCAGAAGGCGAAGAGAGATGAGAGGGGCAGAGAGCAGGATGAGGGGAGAGGCGAGGGCGGAGAGAGATGAGAGAGGAGAAGAGAGAGGCAGAGGAGGCAGAGAGAGAAGAGAGTCAGGAGCAGAGAAGAGAGGGGCAGCGGGGAGAAGAGTTGAAGGGGTGAGAGGAGGTGGCTGAAGAGAGAAATGAGAGGCAGAGATGAGAGAGGGGGAGAGAGAAGGGGCAGAAGAGCGAGAGCAGAGACGTCGAAGACAAAGAGAGAGGAGAGAGGGCAGAGAGAGAGAGAGAGGGCCAGAAGAGGAGAGAAGAAGAAGGTGGCAAGCAAAGAAAAAAGAGACGAAGGGGCAGAGAGGAGAGAGAGAGAGGCGGAAAGAGAGAGAGAGAGGCGAAGAGAGAGAGAGAGAGAGAGAGAGAGAGAGAGAGAGAGAGAGAGAGAGAAGAGAGAGAGAGAGAGAGAGAGAGAGACGAGAGAGAGAGAGAGAGAAGATGAGAGAGAGAGAGAGAGAAGACAGAGACAGACTCAGTGAGCATAGCCTTGCTATTGAGAAAGGCCGCCGTAGGCAGACATGGCTCTCAAGAGAAGACAGGCTATGTGCTCACTGCCCACAAAATGAGGTGGAAACTGAGCTGCACTTCCTAACCTCCTGCCCAATGTATGACCATATTAGAGAGACATATTTCCCTCAGATTACACAGATCCACAAAGAATTCGAAAACAAATCCAATTTTGATAAACTCCCATATCTACTGGGTGAAATTCCACAGTGTGCCATCACAGCAGCAAGATTTGTGACCTGTTGCCACAAGAAAAGGGAACCAGTGAAGAACAAAACACCGAACAATCCTGTATAATACAAACCGCATAATTATGTTTATTTATTTTAACTTGTGTGCTTTAACCATTTGTACATTGTTACAACACTGTATATATATAATATGACATTTGTCATGTCTTTATTGTTTTGAAACTTCTGTATGTGTAATGTTTACTGTTAATTTTTATTGTTTATTTCACTTTTGTATATTATCTACCTCACTTGCTTTGGCAATGTTAACACATGTTTCCCATGCCAATAAAGCCCCTTGAATTGAATTGAATTGAGAGAGAGGCAGAGASAGAAAGATAGACAGGGTGGAGGGCAGAGAAACATACATTATCAATACAAGATGATAGTGGTTAGGATAAGAGAGAAAATGGTGGAATTCATAGGAGCCAACTCAGCACACTAATCGTAGGAGAGTAGAGAAGAGGCATAAATCTTCGCTGTTCTTCTCCTTCCCAGCTTCACTATCAGCCCATAAATATCCATCGTCAGACAGGCTGCTGACACTGCAAAGCTCAGCAGAGCCCGCTGTGGTTAGCCTGGGCACGCACCACCACAAGGAGTATAGTATACACAAAAATCAACACACACACACACACACAGTAGATATGAGAATATGAAACAGACTCACATTGGGTTGGAGGGGTCAGCATGGTGGCCTGGAGGTCTCACCACTGCAAAGCCATTCTGGAGAGAAACAGTCAAACAAAACAAAGGATTATCATTCAGTATTCTTTGTCAAGTGGCCTAAGGCAGTTGGTGAGGCAGACCAGAGTGTGATTGGATGAGGAGTGGAGTACAGATCGGTGTCTTACCTTGAGTTCTCGTTTGGCCACTCTGAAGGCCAGCTCTGTGACGCTGCCTGCAGCCATGCGCGATGCCGTGGATGTATGAGACTCGTTCCAGATTGTGTCATTATCCACCTGCCAATCAAAAACAAAACAACATGAGGGTGAGTGACAGGACAGCAGTCAAGCTTGATGGAACCGGTCGTAAGCATGCYTTTAGAATCTGCTAGCATGCTACAGGGAGTTACAGTGTATCAGGTGAAGTGTTTTTCTTTCCATGGTTTAAACAACACCAACTAATAGTACTACAGGCACACTGGTTGGGAGGCAAACAAACCTCACCTCAATCATTTACCGGACTATAAAATAGCTGTCTGATATATTTACGCAGACACACTCTGTGCCATAGAGATTTGCTATCCAAGCAACAGAGAAACAGGACCATGCATACATGGTGTTGTATATACAGACCTGAGGGGTTGTCATTCCCTCAGGACTTAAACATTCTCCTGTCCACTCCATTTTATCTATCCTTTCATTCTTTTTCTCTGTTTGTTCACAAACTCGCATTTCTAGCCGTCTGGCTCAGACAATGAAATTGGAGGCATTTCTTTTATCCCTCGTCATGCGCATATTGTTTCTATTAGTTTGAATTGTCATGGTCCGATGGAGATCGTCAGGCAATTTATTGACATGTCCCAACGCACTCATGTTTTCCTCTTTCATTTCCACCGCCTCGTCTTCTCATGGCCCTCTCCTGGAAACAACATCAACAACTACCATCACTCTAATCAATCTGAATGGACTGGATCATATATCCGTTGTCAAGGACTTGGAGGGAAGAATTGCCAACTGAAATCGAGAGATGTTGTGCGCGTTGTGAGTGAGAGAGAGCTAGGGGAAAATGTGTGTCTGTGCATGCGTATGTGTACTGTATGTGTGTGTGTGTACTGTATGTGTGTACTGTATGTGTGTGTGTGTGTGTGTGTGTGTGTGCTGTGTGCGTGGTTGTGTGTGTGTGTGGGTGTGTGGTGTGTTGCGGCCTCTCACGTACCCCTACTCCTCCACATGGCAGCATCACAAACATCCTTTGAGAGAGAATGCCTGAGGGAGAAAAAAATACAAAGAGGTTTTATTAACCAAACAATCAAAATGTTAACAGCTCCTTTTCAAACAATTTTACATTAGAAATGAGTATCAGACATTACTGTACGTTTGTGTACCATCACTGTAGTGACAACTTAAATACATGAATGAGTTGACTTACTAAACATAACGGATTCCAAAGTGCTTTCAATACTGTAACTTTAACCAAAGGCAAATCCCTATTACTAGGGACACCAGAGTTAATAGGGACACCAGAGTTACTAGGGACACCAGAGCAAGTAGCTTAACTTTACAGTGCTGTTGCCAAACTGTTACCAGTTACGTAAAGCAGGTTCCCAACTCTGTCCTCGAGTACTCCCAACAGTACACATTTTAATTGGAGCCCCCCGACAAGCACACCTGATTCAACTTGTCAACTAATCTTTAGGCCCCAATGAGTTGAATCAGGCATGTTTGTCTAGAGCTACAACAAACATGTGTACCTTTAGGGGGCTCAAGACCAGCGTTGGGAGCCACTGACCTAAAGGCTTCTGGCACAAGGCCTGATGCAGTAGACCAGTACATCATAACATCTGTAGTGAGGACGTACCGGCCAGCTTGCGGTTGTCCAGTTGAGCGCGTTGAGAGGGTTTGTGCCGTACAGAAGGACATGACGCTCTGAATGGACCGACTGCAGCTCCCTCCAGAGTGCCTTCCCACCTCGATGAGTCTGTTGGAACACAGACCAGACAGAGCAACAGATTAATGGACCACGGTGGAGACAGCTAGGTGTCTTCTAGTAACTTGTAATCATGATATGGGTGTATGTGTAATACGTGTACCTTGGTAATGATAATGGCTGATGTTGGGTACCTCACACTGGCCCCTGAGACCTCTCTCCTGGAGACGTGACCAGATACTCTGGATCCTCCCAGCATGCTCTGGGTGGCTGCTGTTGTCACCACATGTGCACTGGTGCTTCAGCATCTGAGAGTCATAAACCAGACCTGCAACCAAACACAGTCAGACATTAACATGACTGTTTCCAGTGATTACTACTATTTCCTCCAAATCAACAGCTATAAGACAGATCTAACCACAATGAGAAAGCTAATCGAACAAATGCAATTAAATAATATCAACTTATCAGAGAATCCCTGACCAGGCCTCAGATTGAAATACAGCCACAGTAGGGATAATAACATACACCTAGGTAGGTCCTCGTGGTGGCAGTGTGCCTGTGTGTGTGGTCCACTTCTTACCGGTGGTGAAGCGTGGTTTGCTCTGTGGTTCTGGGGTGGACAGGGGTAGGGGTATGTCTGGCAACGTGAGGGATGTGGAGGCTGGCGAGGACTGGGTACGGGAGAGGGGGCGGTGGGCACCGCCAAGCATAATGGGTACCGCCAGTGTCTCCATGTGGGCTGTCTGGCGACGCAGCTGCTGCAGCTGTTTCTGTTTCTCCCATAGCAACGACTAGAGAGCAAGAGGGAGATAGAGCGAGAGAGTCAGARAAAGCGAGAGAGAGAGAGAGAGAGATTGTGGTGATTTTCAACCCACAGAAATCTATATACACAAGAGTATGCCAAACCTGCACGAACAAAATATAAAACCCTTTGCTGCTCTCTGCTGGAAGTTCAAGGAGACATGTTCTAGTGTTCGTCTACCATCCTCTTTGTGTCTGTATCTTACCTGGTTGAGTATGAGTGTGTGTTGCAGGTTGATCTGTCCTCCCCGGCTGTCTGCCGCAGACACGAGCTCCGCCTCCCTCAGTGACTCCGCCCTTGCTCTGCCCTGATAGATGTCGCTGGGCGCTGGCCCCACCTCCTCAGAGTCCATGTCTTCTGAGGGGATCTGTTTGAGACGAGGCTTCTCACTGGTCTTAGACATCAGCTTGAACACACAAATAATGATCCATTTAGCTTTATTCATTCAATTCTATCAATGTATTTTTGCCAGAAAAGACAGCTGCTGGCAGATGAAGCCCTCCGTGGATTGTACAAAAATCGATAATCCATTACAACAGAGTGAGTGAGCATGAGAGTATATGTGAGCAAAGAGGGATTTGTGAGGGTGTGTAAGTCACTGACCTTTCCCAGATGTGTCTGCTGTTTAAGTCTCTCCAATAGTTGGCTGTTGTGGTGCTGCTGCAGCAGATGGGGGTGAAGGGATCTGGGGCTCTGCGGCAGGGGCTCTGAGCGAGTCCGGCTCAGAGGCTTGTGAGGGCCCCCTTCTGGGGCCAGATGATCCGTCTGGGGGGAAAACTGCAGAGGAACAGGGCCCAGGCCTGGAACTGAGACCAGAGGAGACAGGCAGAGTGTGGCTATAAGTCTGACTCTTTGTCAAGGCCACAAGGTGGCAGTGTCACAATACCTATGACAGCAGCATAAAAWTTTTCTCCATAGCTCTTTCACAGGAGGCTGAAGAAAAGTCCTAATGCCGACAGAATCCAGTTTAGCAATTCAGTATTGTTTCAGACTTTTATAAGTAACACATTCCTGGCAAGGACTTCTCCTGTTCTATGTCAAAGTCAAGTTACATGTGAAAGGAATTTTCACTACCGTATACAAAGGCAATGTTTATTGGAAGTCAAACTTATTACAAGCCAGAATTGTATGTGAATCCTGTGGTGTCTCACCAGCGAGCATTGGGGCGTGCACCAGTCCGGAGGGCTCCAGGATGAGGACAGGCTGGAAGTGAGGGGACAGCGACCCACTCTGCTTCTCCGTCCCCAGAGGAAGGTAGACAGACTGGCCTCCCGCCACCATAGGCACCCGGCCCACCTTCAGACGGGACAAGTCTCCATCACTCTGCACACATACACAGAGAATGTGGCGATAAGTTAACTAGTTGCTATCAAAGAAGAATCTTAGTGTTGTTATTTTTACAATTGCTCTATCTCATTATAATTATGAAAAGCATTTAATTCATAACCTCCATAACATCTACAAGTCTACATCTTTTTCTTCAGGTTGTGTGATATGCTTACCCTGGCGTTGGCTGGCAGGCCCAGGGTGATGGTGGGTAGGACAGAGGAACTCTGGATGGTGAAATGGGCTAGAGACCCATCCTGGAGCAGCAGTCTCTGGGCCTGAGGGGACACAACATGAATTCAACTATATTGCCTTGACTGTGTACTCTCAAACCTGATAGGTACCTCAGCAGGTGCAGGTGTTGTGTGTAGTGTTTAAGTGATTTTATGTTAGTGAATACATACTGAGTGTGTGTGTGTGAGAGAGTGTGTGTTTGTGTAGTGTTTAAGTGATTTTATGNGTGATTTTATGTTAGTGAATACATACTGAGTGTGTGTGTGTGAGAGAGTGTGTGTTTGTGTAGTGTTTAAGTGATTTTATGTTAGTGAATACATAGTGATTCCGGAGTGACACCTTCCGGAGACACCTGAAACCCCACCTCTTTAAGGAATACCTAGGATAGGATAAAGTAATCCTTCTAACCCCCCCCTCCCCCTTAAAAGAGTTAGATGCACTATTGTAAAGTGGCTGTTCCACTGGATATCATAAGGTGAATGCACCAATTTGTAAGTCGCTCTGGATAAGAGCGTCTGCTAAATGACTTAAATGTAAATGTAAATAGTGAGTGTGTGTGTGTGAGAGAGTGTGTGTTTGTGTAGTGTTTAAGTGTATACACAAGTGAGAGTATCATACAAAATGCATGTGGGACAGCCTGCTTATTCTGATAAGCCAAGGCTAGACGACGAGGTGGAGAGTTTGATCAGATGACCAGATCTGTTGTTGCGTTCAACGAGGTGGAGAGAGTTTGATTAGGTGATCTGGTGTTGTGTTCAACGAGGTGGAGAGAGTTTGATTAGGTGATCTGGTGTTGTGTTCAAC
>NC_036847.1:20358066-20359304 GCF_002910315.2 Salvelinus sp. IW2-2015
GTGTTCAACGAGGTGGAGAGAGTTTGATTAGGTGATCTGGTGTTGTGTTCAACGAGGTGGAGAGAGTTTGATTAGGTGATCTGGTGTTGTGTTCAGCTACAGGGCTACAGACAGATGTCCTTCTCCAGTATCACTGTTTTAAACATTTCATTACCCAGACCGCATAGCCTAGAGAAACACACTGAACAAACAGTCCAGAAACTAAGGCTCTACTGGTCCCATCTCCACACAAACACACTAGAGAGGAGAATCAAAGCTTCATGCATATGTATAGGTGTATGTGTGTGTAGGGGAAGGGAGGCTGGGTAAATACCAATCGGATAATAACCTCATGGGACAGCCCGCCAACAGATTGCAGCACTCCGTTCTCATTGGGTAGACTGTCGTTAGGCGAGCTGCAGCCAGACACTGGTGTGCTACTGCTGCTGGGGGACGAGTCTGCAGAGAGAAAAAGGGGGAAAGGGAGGGAGAGAGAGAAAGGGCGAGAGAGAGAAAGGGAGAGGAAGTGAGAGAGTTCATAACACAACATATCTCAGTCATTCTATTAGCCCTGGCACCACAGAGTATAGCGGGCAGCAGTGTTTGGGGGAGTGAGGTACCTACCCAGAGTGTCGGGCACCCGGTGTTTGATGGGGGACGGGGCACTCTCCTTGCGTGTCAGAGGACTCTTACGAGTGTTCAGGTGTTTCTTCAGCTTGTGTTTCACCTTCAGGTTGGGCTCTGAGGCTGCTCAACGACAGAGATAACATCATTAGTATACATTTACTGTCTCCGAAAACTATCCAATACAAAAGAAAGTTAGTAGCTGAGTACAATGTAGAAATGAGGATCAATACCATTGAGAGATAGAATTTCCTGTCCATTCATACATTCTCAGCAGTTTAATTCTGCTGATGTACAGAATGTACCATATGTAGGAAACATTTAGATTTACCGTGAGCTTCTCTAAAACAGGTTCTACAGGCATTGTGAAGCCTAGATCCGATTCCAAACAGGTATTATGAACAGGATGACAGTGATGAAGTAGTGTGCAGCCACGTGGCTAATTAACTGTGTGTCAAAACTGTGTTATAATGAATACTCTGTCAGTCATCTCTCTGGGCTGTGTGTAGGGCAGGCAACCGTGCTTCAGATTACAGCATTACAGCTTTGTAACAAGGATCTTATGGGCTAATTGAAGAGTGTAGCCTCATAGCATCAGGCCCTGAGGCACAAGGCATGTGAGAACTAAACATTTG
>NC_036847.1:20359370-20359978 GCF_002910315.2 Salvelinus sp. IW2-2015
GTGTCATCTGAGCCGTCGCTGGAACCCTGTGCGGGGGAGGACACTAGAGGCTGGGGCGGCCCACTGGGGTCTGGAACCAGCTCCCTACAGAAACAAAACACAGACACACAACACAGTCAGTCGGATAATCAATTGGAAACTGAAATCAAGGTGAAATGACTCAGCACAACACACATACTGACACATAATGTAATGGTAAAAAATGAAAGCATGCTACTGAAGGTGTAAAGAGTTCTCACCTGTAGCCCACATGCTACTGAAGGTGTAAAGAGTTCTGACGATAACTCTTTTACACCTTTCAGTAGCATGTGGGCTACAGGTGAGAACTCTTTACACCTTCAGTAGCATGTGGGCTACAGGCAGAACTCTTTACACCTTCAAAATGTGGCTACAGTGAGAACTCTTTACACCTTCAGTAGCATGTGGGCTACAGGTGAGAATCTTTACACCTCAGTACATGTGGTCTACAAGTCAGAACTCTTTACACCTTCAGTAGCATGTGGGCTACAGGTCAGAACTCTTTACACCCTTCAGTAGCATGTGGGCTACAGTCAGAAACTCTTTACACCTTCAGTAGCATGTGGCTACAGGTCAGAACTCTTTACATC
>NC_036847.1:20361026-20386811 GCF_002910315.2 Salvelinus sp. IW2-2015
ACCTGTAGCCCACATGCTACTGAAGGTGTAAAGAGTTCTCACCTGTAGCCCACAGGGGGACCACTGAGAGGGTTGGAGCTGGTTCTTCCCAGGGCTTGTTGTTTCTGCTTCTTCAGAATCACCTCCTGGAGCTTCTGCTTCACCAGGGAACTGGCCACGGCACCTGTCAATCAACACAGATATAGAGACCATCAGACCAATCTCTCTGCAGGGTCTGGTAACTGAAGATAGACTATATACAGTATGACACTCCTCCTGTCACAACTACCTCATCCCCATACTGTATTTATTTATTTATCTTGCTCCTTTGCACCTCAGTATCTCTACTTGCACATTCATCTTCTGCACATCTACCATTCCAGTGTTTAATTGCTATATTGTAATTACTTCGCCACCATGGTCTGTTTATTGCCTTAACTCCCTTATCTTAACTCCCTTATCCTAACTCATTTGCACACACTGTTTATAGACTTTTTCTACTGTATTATTGACTGTATGTTTGTTTATTCCATGTGTAACTCTGTGTTGTTATATGTGTCGAACTGCTTTGCTTTATCTTGGCCAGGTCGCAGTTGTAAATGAGAACTAGTTCTCAACTAGCCTACCTGGTTAAATAAAGGTGAAATAAATAAATAAAATAAACAATGGGAATGGCCCTCTATTAGTCTCTCCCTCTATCCACAGATGGACCTGACCTTCCCAGTGTGTGTGTGTGTGTGTGTGTGTGTAACGCAACGGGAACAGTGGGCTCTGTGTGAGGACGAGGTAACACGTGATGTCTAGCATGCCTCAGCTCCAGCCCACAAAACACAGAGATAAGCAGCTCAGAGCCACAATGGTCCATTGACAGCCACTCACAGAGAACCAGGTTTGGGACCCACAGGGCAGAGGTCAAAACAATATTACTCAGCTCATCCTCTCCCCTCCTCTTCAGGGCCCTACCAGATACTGTCTGACTGGAGGAATGCTCAGAGACCACACAGATGTATTTATGGCCACACAAAGACAGAGCACAACATTACTGTTTTCCTCTGCTTGTTGTAAGAGATTTGGTATTATTTTTGTATAGGTGCAATTGATGATTCAATTTGCTGGGAAAAGGCAGAGGGAAATGCCTCTCAAATGTGTGGGTCTACATGTTTTTTCTGCACAAGGCATTCTTTGGTTAGTTGGGGTGAAAATGTACATTTGCAGAGTGTGTGTGTGTGTGTGTTGATCTGTGTTTATGTTTATGTGTGTGCAGGATGTTTATCTTGTGGAAGTAACATTGATGGATCTATTTCTCTTTACACCAGATTGTGCAGAACATGTTCAAATCAGGGCAACAATACTACAGTGTACAAGCACACACACACATGTATGTTATTGTATCCTTGTGGGGATCAAACAATTGATTCCCATTCAAAATCCAAATTTTCCTACACCTAACCTACCCTTAACCACTAACCCTAACCCTAATTGTAAATGAGCCTAAAATAGCCTTTATCCTTCTGGGGACCAGCGAAATGTCCACACTTGTCTGAATTGTCCCTTGTTTTACAGTCTTTGTGAGGACTTCTGGTCCCCACAAGGATAGTACAACTAAACACACACACACAGTAAAACTCACTCTGTTGGCTCTTGTCCTTGTGCCACAGCTGCTGCAGCTCTTGCTGTTTCTCCTGCTCCTGCTCACGTCTCCGTTGTTCCATGTTGAACTGAAATAAGATGAGACACTCAGTAAAGCATGTGTGGAAACAGGAAAAAGTGCCCCTCAACTGGGAATGTGTGACATATGGGTGACAGAAAGAGTTGGACTAATGAGCTTGAATGGAGCATGAAAGTCATTACTAATATGATTTGCACAAATGTAAACATTACAGGCATTAAACATTAAATACAGTACATGTACTGAAATGCATGGATTCCAGGGGCTTCAGTGTGTGAGTGTTTGGTGACTGTGTGCTGGGAGTGGGCATAGCCATACAGAACGTACCCGTATGTGCTGGTGCAGCTGCTGCTGCGAGAAAGGGGTGCAGGGCTGGGGGGAGAAGGGGCTGAGGAGCAGCGGGGGGTGCAGGGGCGTCAGCAGGGCTGTGTCCGAACCCGGCCGCATCACACGCTCCGTCACACGCAGGTCCATGGGGACTGACCCCAGGGGTGCCGACACCGAGGACTCTGATAGTGGGAGGGAGGGAGGGAGGGAGGGAGGGGTGTTGAGTTTCTCAGAAAATCCATTCCTTACTACCAACCTCTGGACTTCAGATCAAGTGTTTTCATACAGTACAGCAGTAACACTTAACTCCCAGGGCTCGATGTTCCTCCACTGGGCTGCACTCCTCTCCTAACTCTACATTCTTCAGTGACATAAATGGCAGATGTTTATGGCTTTGCATGCTGCTCCGGGACATTTGCATTGCATGGGGGAGTCAGTGGGAAAGATGCCTCACCACGTTCAACAGGATCCAGGAAGGGTTTGGGAAAGAGATGCAGGTCTTCCTACACAGTATTGACACGTGCACACGCACTTGCACCCGCATACAGACCAAAAAATAAATAAAAAGACTTGACATGACATTTCCCAGCAAGTCTTGGGTAGAGAGTTAATAACTACATGCCAGGTCTCAAGTGTCTGAGTCAAATTATGTACATATCACTCATGAAAGTTGACTTGAAAGCCTGTATCCAAATTATGAGCAGCACCAGTAAAAAAAAAAGTGAAAGGGTAAAATACTGTATAAACACTGAGTGTTTCTGTCTTGGGTAAAGATCTGCAGGCAGGAGAACTTCACCTCACAGCTGGGTTAAAGAGGTTGTGTGTCGTGACTGAGGGTGAGAGACCGTAGATTCCATTAATACCGCTGTTGAATTGTGAGAATCGCAATATATATTGTAATCGCCACCTAAGCATTGTGATAATATCATTTCGTGAGGTCCCTGGCAATTCTCAGCGTTAGTGTTTAGCGTGGTGCGCACTGTGTTTGAGGAGAAAAGCCTCCTTCATACACACTGCTATAGCCAGCTGTGTACTCTCAACCCCTGAACGGGGAAAACGGATGATGTAACTCATGCTTTAGTTCGGACGTCCATGGAAATCAAAGGGCTGTTTACAGGCTCTCACAGTGCACAGCATCAACGTATACTGTATCATTAAACAAACAGTTCATTGTTCACTAGACTATTACTGTTAGACTACATCAATCACTCCCCACTGCTAATGAACCAACAATAAAACGATGTGTTTATCAATAGAATGAAACATTTGCTTTTCACAACACCTGATGAGGTGTGTCTTTGCGTGAGTGCGCACGCTGTAGTGTGTTTCTGTGTAAGAATGTGGTGTGTCTGTCAAAGTCCAGTTGTTGTTTGTGTGTAAATGCAGCTGTAACACCTGTGCCCTAACATGTTCTGACACAGCCCTGGGTTTAGGGCCTCCATATTAGGAGGCTGGAGTGGAGGAAGGAGAAAGTCTTGGCAGGGGCTGCATGAACGCCATCAATGTTTGGAATGATTTAAATCCATCTTGACAAGGAGTCAACAGGCTCTGTGGATGCGTTCAAATGGCACCCTATTCCCTATATAGTGCACTACTTTTGACCACAGCCCTATGGGTCCTAGTCAAAAGTAGTGTACTATATAGCGAACAGTGTGAGATTCGGGAGTCGGAAGAACACGTGGATTATTCCAGGAACGTAACAGCAGCGACTCATACAAGGAAACAGAGGGGGCCACTCATCAGCAGAAAACACCAGTGTCTTTCCTGTTTCCATCTCTCTCCCACTACCAACTATATTTAGAACACACAAAGAGAGGGACCACATTTACCTACACAACTATTTTGTTTCTCACAAGAAAGACACTTAAGACTCGCCTTCAGTTTCCACAGTAATGGATCCTACCGGGAAAGTGGGGGTGTGTGTGTGTGCCTGTGTGTGCTGTGAGAAAGAGACCCTGTTTGGCTGACCCTCCCACAGGTACGGCTGTGGCAGTCATGACATTTTGTCATCTGGTTATTGTCATGCAAAAGACTGCCTGTCTCACGGTAATTGACCGTTAATTAACATAAACACGTTTAGCATCTCCAGGCCTCCAAACATACAAACTGCATACAAGCCACTGATGTGTGCCTTTGGAACATATACACTTAAAAAAGTATAATAAATCAATTTAATACACACCATCACAATAAATCCATTATTTAGTTTAGCCAGGTCTAAACAAACATTATAATATGAATAAAATGTATTTCAGAAGAATAGAATATGAGTTGGTCTACTGTATGTTATCTGGCAATGCTCCATGCCATAGGCTGTAGGCTTGTTCATTAAGCAGAAAATATATACTTATAAGTCCCTTGCCTCTATGTTATATTATATGATTTTATAGTAAGAAAAATATAATTGAACTTAACTAAATAAAATAGAAAGGCAATTTTTCCCATTCCGGAGCAAGTGTGCATATGAATTGTCTATGTCAAGCATAAAAGTGATCATTTGAAAGAGGTCCAATATGCTAGAAACTTTAGTTGTGAATGATACAAACCTTGATTTCCAAATGCCTTGGAAATCAAGAGATACACTACCGTTCAAAAGCTTGGGGTCACTTAGAAATGTCCTTGTTTTTGAAAGAAAAACAAATGTTCTGTCCATTAAAATAACATTAAATTGATCAGAAATACAGTGAAGACATTGTTAATGTTGTAGATGACTATTGTAGCTGGAAACGGCAGATTTATGGAATATCTACATAGGCGTACAGAGGCCCATAATCAGCAACCATCACTCCTGTGTTCCAATGGCACGTTGTGTTAAAAACTAATACAAGTTTATAATTTTAAAAGGCTAATTGATCATTAGAAAACCCTTTTGCAATTATGTTAGCACAGCTGAAAACTGTGCACAACTGAGCAAGTGTACAAGTACATTAGAGTGTCTAGTATGAGAAACAGATGCATCACAAGTCCTCAACTGGCAGCTTCATTAAATAGTACCTGCAAAACACCAGTCTCAACGTCAACAGTGAAGAGAGTTTTCAGCTGTGCTAACATATTTGCAAAAGGGTTTTCTATTTTTCACATTTTATTTGTCACATACAGTGGGGAGAACAAGTATTTGATACACTGCCGATTTTGCAGGTTTTCCTACTTACAAAGCATGTAGAGGTCTGTAATTTTTATCATAGGTACACTTCAACTGTGAGAGACGGAATCTAAACAAAAATCCAGAAAATCACATTGTATGATTTTTAAGTAATTAATTTGCATTTTATTGCATGACATAAGTATTTGATACATCAGAAAAGCAGAACTTAATATTTGGTACAGAAACCTTTGTTTGCAATTACAGAGATCATACGTTTCCTGTAGTTCTTGACCAGGTTTGCACACACTGCAGCAGGGATTATGGCCCACTCCTCCATACAGACCTTCTCCAGATCCTTCAGGTTTCGGGGCTGTCGCTGGGCAATACGGACTTTCAGCTCCCTCCAAAGATTTTCTATTGGGTTCAGGTCTGGAGACTGGCTAGGCCACTCCAGGACCTTGAAATGCTTCTTACGGAGCCACTCCATAGTTGCCCTGGCTGTGTGTTTCGGGTCGTTGTCATGCTGGAAGACCCAGCCACGACCCTTCTTCAATGCTCTTACTGAGGGAAGGAGCTTGTTGGCCAAGATCTCGTGATACATGGCCCCATCCATCCTCCCCTCAATACGGTGCAGTCGTCCTGTCCCCTTTGAAAAAAGCATCCCCAAAGAATGATGTTTCCAACTCCATGCTTCACGGTTGGGATGGTGTTCTTGGGGTTGTACTCATCCTTCTTCTTCCTCCAAACACGGCGAGTGGAGTTTAGACCAAAAAGCTCTATTTTTGTCTCATCAGACCACATGACCTTCTCCCATTCCTCCTCTGGATCYTCCAGATGGTCATTGGCAAACTTCAGACGGGCCTGGACATGCGCTGGCTTGAGCAGGGGGACCTTGCGTGCGCTGCAGGATTTTAATCCATGACGGCGTAGTGTGTTACTAATGGTTTTCTTTGAGACTGTGGTCCCAGCTCTCTTCAGGTCATTGACCAGGTCCTGCCGTGTAGTTCTGGGCTGATCCCTCACCTTCCTTATGATCATTGATGCCCCACGAGGTGAGATCTTGCATGGAGCCCCAGACCGAGGATGATTGACCGTCATCTTGAACTTCTTCCATTTTATAATAATTGCGCCAACAGTTGTTGCCTTCTCACCAAGCTGCTTGCCTATTGTCCTGTTGCCCATCCCAGCCTTGTGCAGGTCTACAATTTGATCCCTGATGTCCTTACACAGCTCTCTGGTCTTGGCCATTGTGGAGAGGTTGGAGTCTGTTTGATTGAGTGTGTGGACAGGTGTCTTTTATACAGGTAACGAGTTCAAACAGGTGCAGTTAATACAGGTAATGAGTGGAGAACAGGAGGGCTTCTTAAAGATAAACTAACAGGTCTGTGAGACCCGGAATTCTTACTGGTTGGTAGGTGATCAAATACTTATGTCATGCAATGAAATGCAAATTAATTACTTAAAAATCATACAATGTGATTTCCTGGATTTTTGTTTTAGATTCCGTCTCTCACAGTTGAAGTGTACCTATGATAAAAAGTACAGACCTCTACATGCTTTGTAAGAAGGAAAACCTGCAAAATCGGCAGTGTATCAAATACTTGTTCTCCCCACTGTACACATGATTAGCAGATGTTAATGCGAGTGTAGCAAAATGCTTGTGCTTCTAGTTCCGACCATGCAGTAATATCTAACAAGTAATCTAACAATTTCACAACTACCTTATACACACAAGTGTAAAGGAATGAATAAGAATATGTACATAAAAATATATGGATGAGCGATGGCCGAACGGCATAGGCAAGATGCAGTAGATAGTATAGAGTACAGTATATACATATGAGATGAGTAATGTAGGGTATGTAAACATTATATAAAGTGGCATTGTTTAAAGTTGCTAGTGATACATTTATTACATCCAATTTTTAATGATTAAAGTGGCTAGAGATTTGAGTCAGTATGTTGGCAGCAGCCATTCAATGTTAGTGATACATGACTGGCGGTGTGGCGGTAATACAGTCAGCCCTACTCACAGGTCAACTGTGCGTCTTGACAATGAGTGTCTGAAATGGGAAACTGGCGGATGGACAAACTGTTCCTCAGAGCCAACAAGTCATGGTGTGATGTGATGATGAAGATCAGATGTGTCTGTTGAAGCCTGGTTCAGGGCTAGGATGAGTCCCACTGGACACTGAACAGACAATCAGTCTCTCCTCCTCATCTCCTTCCCAGAACTCTATCGTTCTTCGCCCTAGATCGGTTCTACCAGTATGACCAGTGTGTACAGGAACCTCTATCCCTCTGGTCCCTCAAGATTATTAGGCAGATTCACAGAATGACTGATTGAGAAAGTATAAAACCAAGAGTCTTTCTGTAACTTGACCCACTTGACCTCTATCACCACTCATGAGTTGACATGTTCATTCTGCATGAATAAATGATTTGTACACTATCATAACTGTAGTACAAACCTGAAGTACACACATCCAGGAAGAAAAAAACTAACACAGATGTGAACTGCTGATTTGTGTCCTTATTTTGGGGTTACAAAACAAGTAAAGTCTGGTAAAAAGATAGTTGTGGCAAGTCTGTGGTGATGGAGGCACGCAGACTGAGACACACTGAGCTGAAGCTGAGTGATGTCCTCTGTGGTCAGGTCTGCTAGGAGAAAAGAGAAACGGGAACAATGGGAGCCAAAGTGTCAATGTAAATCTCAGGCCCAGCTCCACACATAGAGCCAAAGTGTCAGTGTAAATCTCAGGCCCAGCTCCACACATAGAGCCAAAGTGTCAGTGTAAATCTCAGGCCCAGCTCCACACATAGACTCAGCGACTGGCTGGCCCCAAATTAGCCGTCTCAAAATAAAAAGGCCAACAAAACAGGAAGTGTTGACCAAGTGACAATCTGCTCCACTTTGGTCAGACACCTCCCCCTCCATCCTTCTCCCTTACACCCCCCCCCCCCCCTTCCCACTCTCCCTCCTTCCCTCCCCTCCTCTTGTGATCACTACTGCGGAATGGAGTCTCTAATTGGCATGGATTCCACATCTATTTTGGGGTGGGAGGAACATTTCTTTCAGGCTTTGCTGCTAATTTCAATGGTGACTTTTGTTTGTCCTCATTAGAGGTCCTGATCCATCGGCCGAGAGGATATGTAGCACAAACAACATCCTCCAAGGAAAAAAGGCTTGAATATATCTGAGCATAATGTGTATGCAGTTTTTAAAAAGTAACCTTGCTGAAGATATTCGCAGTTGAAACGATAACAAAGTGAACCACTGCTACTGTAAAAAGCAACAACAAAAGAACTGACCATCCATGAATTAAAAAATATGTTGAGGCTATACAGTGTTTGTTTACATTGACTTTGTTTACAAATATTGGAGTAAAACAAGCTTATATTTTGGGTTCTGATGGAGTATGACAGTTGAACTAACTCATGAGGCATTGTGGTGCTGTAAAGGGCAAACCGTCTTACCACGCCCCTCCAGAACCTTCCCAGTTAGGAGGCTAATAGAGCCCAGCTGGGGTTCTGGAAGGGTGTGGTAAGACGGTTTGCCATTTACAGCACCACACTTATTAATAAGTTACATCCTTCAAGAATCAATGGGTACATATCATGAATAAGCTATATCCTTCAAGAATCAATGGGTACATATCATGAATAAGCTATATCCTTCAATAATCAATGGGTACATATCATGAATAAGCTATATCCTTCAATAATCAATGGGTACATATCATGAATAAGTTATATCCTTCAAGAATCAATGGGTACATATCATGAATAAGTTACATCCTTCAAGAATCAATGGGTACATATGAATAAGTCCAAAAATGGATGTAGCAACTGCAGATTGCCCATTTAATGCAAAAGCCCCCCCCCCCCCCCCCCCAAGTGTCTCAGTGTGAGTGTGCTCAGTTCCTTAGGGTTTGTAGATAAGTCTTGTCACTCTGCACACACTAAAGTATTGAAGCCAGTCTACAGAACTGTGTCAGTGGTGACAGCCAGGGATACAACCATTGTCTACCACACTCTATCACCACTGTATCCTCTGGTCTACATTCCAGTGTATGCTAATGTATCAATTATCTGACTGTCTCTTTCCAAAATGTTCCTTTTTAATACAAAATGTACTCCACTACGACACACTACAAAGCACTATACTTGCCCAAGCTGAAAACACAAGTCAAGTTCAACAGTGGAAGGGTTCACTTCAGTTCAGTGCACGCTGTGATTATTATTTGACTCTGCTGGTCATATATGAAGGTTTGAATATCTTGAAGAACAGTCTGGCCTTAATGGCCATGTACTCTTATAATCTCCACTCAGGGAGAGAGGAGATGAGGAGAGGAGAGGGGAGAGGAGAGGATAAGAAAAGGGAGAGAGGTCGAAGCAGGGGATTGTTATGACAACCTGACACCCCTGAGAAAGTCACCGTGTTATTATGATCCCACCCTCTACGTGTGTGTTGTACTCCTGAGGAGGAGTCTTTCACCATCTCGCAGTATAATTCAACACCTCCTTCCCTCTTCCTGCAGGCCCACTTGTTGCTGTGTGTGTGTGTGTGTGTGTGTGTGTGTGTGTGTGTGTGTGTGTGTGTGTGTNTGTGTGTGTGTGTGTGTGTGTGTGTGTGTGTGTGTGTGTGTGTGTGTGTGTGTTTAGTGCACGAGGTCAACCCTGGCATGCCATTCCTGTCTGCAGCACAGGATTTCCTGCAGGGTTAGCTGTGCTGTGTACGTCTCGGAGCTGCCCTTTATTTTCAACATGTGGAAACATAACGGAACTGTTCCAGCCAAACACAACTTTTAGGATGGACACCACATCACATCAGCTACAACAGGTAGCATAGCCCTGTAAACTTAAGGACTGAATAGGGCTGTGACGGTCTTGGAATTTGAGGATACGGTACTTGGCCAGGCCAATGTACACGTTCACCGACATAACTATTCAGAAAGAAACAAGTGGCTTTTATCTCTGCAACTTTACTTCTACCATTATTATCAGTAGCATCTAAATATTAGTATTCAAGTTATTACCTCTAAGTATTAGTCTAGTCTACAGATTAAGAAATTAGAGAGGATTGTCACTGACACAACGTCACACATAGGCAATAAGACCCAAAAGATCACTATTGCATTACACCTTGTTACTGGTTTTTCCTTTCTGTATTGTTTTTGATGTGTCCATTTTGTTGAAATGTTACTGTTGTCTTAGGCCTTTAAGGCCCTATGTAAAAAGGGGAGGTAACAATTCTGTTTGTAGACTTTGATATGAATTTACTTCCGAATATATATGTAAATTTTTTTAAACAAGCCATTACACTTTTTTATTATCATGGCATTTCATTATTACTATTTAGGTTATTACTTATAATTTATATTAATATATAATATAGACAGTAAGAAATGGCAGATTGAAGAGGATCTGTTGCATTTTTGTATGTCACAATAAAGATATTGTTCTGCATATAAAAAAAAGTACTTATCCTATTTTGACGCACCGAACCAAAAACCCTCCCACTTCTAACATCACAAACCCTGCTGCTGCGGTTATTCGATGGCAGTGTAGAGAGGACTCCGTAATGAGAGAAATTGTCACACCCTGATCTGTTTCACCTGTCTTTGTGCTCATCTGTTTTCTAGCCCGCCTGGTTCAACTGCCTAGCCAGTTGTAGCTCAATCTTGGGTGCAATGATCACGTTCCCTCAGTGACTGACTGTGTGGAGGCTCATTGATTTAACATTATGTTAGCCTACATGCTACACAAGCAAAGTTATATATATAGCTGTCGGCTATATTAGCCACGACTTACCGTTCTTTGTGCAGCTTCAAATGTCGAACAAAGTTGGAAGTTGTTGCTCCTCCGTCTGTCATTTTCTTCCTGCATGTTTTGCAAGTTGCAATCTGTTTTTTGTTGACTACAGCGTAGTCTTTATATCCGAAAATAATACTTTTGGGTATCATCTTTCCAATGGCTCAATCTGAATTCACCCACCAACATTGCTCTGCATTGCCATGTGCAACTTTTTCTCCGCTGGCACAATTTGATTGGCTGCTGTCCGATTCAAACTTTAATCCGTTAAATGAAGAGTTGATGCACTGCACACTTTTTTTTATTTTTTTTATATCATCATTTTTAATATTGGCTTGGGTATCAAGTCAGTTTGAGTCAAAAGGTCCAAGTTAAGTCACGAGTCATTGGTGTTAAAGTCAAGCTGCAAGTCATGTGACTCAACTTGAGTCCACACCTCTGCTGCCTGCCCCCCTGTACCTTTCGGGACTCTGACCTGGTTAATGAACTTCTGCCTGTCCTCGACCTGCCCCTTGTATTTTAATAAATATCAGAGACTTGACCATCTGCCTCCTGTGTCTGCATCTGGGTCTCGCCCTGTGTTGTTATAGTACTAACTGGCACACCATAGTACTCTTACCTAGCTGATGAGTCTGGTCTTTTACTGGACAGGCGGATTTGTAATGGCCTGTAGTACCACAACAGGCAACTGTTGGAGTTAAGCCTCTGTAGTCGTCCCTGAGGTGACAACCTAGCTCTGCCCCATTGCATAGGCACAGTAGAAAATGAGTCGCTCGTTCCCGATGATTCCCGAGGGGACTGTTGCCTTCGGATCCTCTCGGAAATGCAGGCGTCGGGGTCTTCCGCCGTTCTTGGGGGGCGAGCAAGCAGCCGTGGACGAACGAGTGGGGCCGAAAACAGACCTCTCCCTCCTGCACTCTCATAGACGTCCATCGATCCTTATGGTTAAGGCTACGAGGGAGTTGAGGTCCAGGGGTAACTCCTGAGCTGCGAGCTCGTCTTTAATCTCCTTGGATAGTCCATGAAGAAAGGTAAGGAACAGAGACTCCGGTTTCCAGGCACTTTTGGCGGCTAACGTGCGAAAGTCTACTGCGTAGTCTGCCACACTACGGGGTTCTTGGCGTAATCGAAGTAGCTTTTGGGCTACCTCTCTCCCAGACACCGGAGAATCGAATACCTTCCTCACCTCCACCATGAAATCCTACAAACGAACGTAAATGGCGGATAGTTGCTCCCAAACCGCTGTTGCCCAGGAGAGCGCCTTACCAGACATTAGCGTTATAAAATACTCTATTCTCGAATGGTCCGAAGGGAACAAAGAGGACTGCAGCTCAAAGATGAGGGAGCACTGGGAAAGAAACGACCAGCAGGTTCCAGGGTCCCCAACATAGCGCTCAGGAGGAGGTAAGCGGGGTTCTCGGGAAGCCGGGTAGGCTTCACTGGCAGGGGAATTACTGAGGCGTGCTGCCTGATAGATAGTCCATGGAATTGCTCTAGTAACGTCTTGAAACCCTGGTCATGGCATCCAAACAGCATATGGAGACCTTCCATAAGGTTCTGAAGTAGCTTATCGTGTTTTTCAATGGTGGCTCCCTGCAGGGAGACAGCGTTGCAGAGCCAGTCCGAGTCTGCTGGGTCAGTCATGTACAGTTCATACCATCTTGTCAAGCCTACCAGCATGTTTTTCTGTGCTCCTGTTTTCCCTAGTCTCTGTTTTCTAGCCCTCCTGGTTCTGCCGGCCCCCCTGTACCATCGGACTCTGACCTGGTTTATGAACTTATGCCTGTCCTCGACCTGCCTATTGCCTGTCCCTTGTATTTGAATAAATATCAGAGACTCAAACCATCTGCCTCCTGTGTCTGCATCTGGGTCTCGCCCTGTGTCGTCATAGAAATAATGTAGCCTAAGCTACAAAAAATAGGCCTTTTACAAGATGAAATCATGACAGAGCATTTGATTCGTGTTAAAGAGCTGGAGTCCAGACATGCTACTTTAGAACACTCTGGAATCATTCTTCCATAGGTATTCCTCTTGTCCAGATGGGATTGTGCAGTGGGATGGTGACTGCATCGTCTGTGGATCTATTGGGGCGGTATACAAATTGAAGTGTTTTTTTTTTTTAAACTAGGCCTCCATTAAGCTTTCCGAAAGTAGGCTATAAAACAGGAATTGACAGGGAAAGTATGAAGGGGAGAGACAGCTGTGCTATAGTATGACAATCATTCAAATAGAAACAAATACACACGTCCATAGCCTATTTATCAGCGTTGATTAGACTAAATTAAAAAAGATCTATATCAAATTATACCATGCCAGGTTGGAGAGGATTGGTGCATTGTCCATTTGACACAACATTAGCGCATTATAGGCCTCAGAGCCAGAACAACCTTGAAAACGTGCATTGTACAAAACAAAGTCCACACATCATTTCTTTACTGAAGTGCCATGGCCTACAGACTGTTTCTCCACCCCCATGTATCTAGTGGATTAGCTGCTCGACCATCTAACGACAGTTGGAAAGAGGAGGAGATGTAGACAGTTTAACAGACTAAGACTAAGTTAGCAAAACATTTGTAAACACTCCCGCTATTAGGTAAAGTGTATCTACATGAAAATAAAGTATGTTTTTGAATCGATTTTTTTACAAAAGTAGGCCAAAAACAGTTGTGACTGTTTTACTTTCATGGTGGTCTTCATTTATAACTGTCAGTTACACGGTTATTCAATTACTGATACAGCCCTAGGACTGAATGCATACAATATAGCGACATTCTTGATCATTGTAATGCAGTTGTTGACAACAGAAGCCTATGCATCTGGCTGTGGGTCAGTCAGGGTAGGTAGTCACTAGTGAGGTCTGGCTGTGGGCCAGTCAGGGTAGGTAGTCACTAGTGAGGCCTGTCTGGCTGTGGATCAGTCAGGGTAGGTAGTCACTAGTGAGGTCTGGCTGTGGGCCAGTCAGGGTAGGTAGTCACTAGTGAGGTCTGGCTGTGGGTCAGTCAGGGTAGGTAGTCACTAGTGGAGGGCTGTCTGGCTGTGGGTCAGTCAGGGTAGGTAGTCACTAGTGAGGCTGTCTGGCTGTGGGCCAGTCAGGGTAGGTAGTCACTAGGAGAGCAGCTGTCTGGCTGTGGGTCCAGTCAGGGTAGGTAGTCTAGCTGAGGCCTGTCTGGCTGTGGGTCAGTCAGGGTAGGTTCACTAGTGAGGCTGTCTGGCTGTGGGTCAGTCAGGGTAGGTAGTCACTAAGTGAGGCCTGTCTGGCTGTGGGGGCAGTCAGGGTAGGTAGTCTGAAAAGAGGTCTGGCTGTGGGCCCAGTCAGGGTAGGTAGTCACTAGTGAGGTCTGGGCTGTGGGTCAGTCAGGGTAGGTAGTCACTAGTGAGGTCTGGCTGGTGGGCCATGTCAGGGTAGGGTAGCTCACTAGTGAGGTCTGGCTGTGGGTCAGTCAGGGTAGGTAGTCACTAGTGAGGTATGCTGTGATGGTTGGCCTGGTACCTACTGGGGAGTCTAAACTAGTGTCCAGTCCACTGCTAGAGGATAGAAGGGCTTTATTGGTTTGAACCTTTCAACAGGACCTTTTCCCCTTCCCCCTGCTCTTTCCTCCCAGTCCACTCCTCTCCTCTCTATTCTCTTATCTTCTCCTTCCTGTCCATCCTGTCCCCTTCCTCTTATTCATTATCCTCTCCTCCCTTGTCCACTCCTTTCTCCTCAGTTATCTTATCTTATCTTATCCTGTCCTCTCCTCTCCCTCTTCTCCTATTCTCTCATCCTCTCTCCCCGTCCTCTCTTCTCCATCCTCCCCTCTCTCTGAGCTGTAGCAGTATGATAGACAGAAAGTCGGGTCAGATAAAAGAGTGGTTGACAGAGCGCGGCAGTATGTGTATTTTCTCTGCAGGTAAGTATGTCAGGAATTACAGCAGGAATGTTCATGGCCCACTATGTCCATCGACTCCCTCACTAATAAACGTTTAAGAACATAACTTAACAAAGCACACATAACAGGGCATCAGAAAAGATCCAGCTTGATAAAGCACCAGAGATTAGTATGACTTCTGAAATACAATTGCTTAAACTTTCCAGAGGAAGAAGATATAAACACGCCCAAAATAACCCGTGTGGAAATACAGACATTGTTGGGTCCTGTGAATGGCTTCTCTCAGGCTGGCGTGTGACTGAGTGCATGTGATCCTGTCAGTGTGACTGGTATAGTGTGATCCTGTCAGTTATGTAGTGACTGGGTTGACTTATAGTGTGATCCTGTCATCACTGTATAGTGTGATCCTGTAGTTGACGGTATGTGTGCCTGTCAGTCTTATGTATAGTGGATCCTGTAGTGTACTGGTATCGGTGATCCTGTCAGTGTGACTGGTATAGTGTGATCCTGATCAGTCTTACTGGTATAGTGGATCCTGTCAGTGTGACTGGTATAGTGTGATCCTGTCAGTTTACTGGTATAGTGTGATTGTATAGTGGTGATCCTGTCAGTCTTGACCGGTATACGTGTGTGATCCTGTCAGTGTGACTGGTATAGTGTGATCCTGTCAGTGTGACTGGTATAGTGTGATCCTGGTCCAGTGTGGACTGGGTAAGAGTTGTGATCCTGTCAGTCTTACTGGATATAGTGTGATCCTGTCAGTGTGACTGGGGTATAGTGTGTGGATCGTGATCTGTCAGTCTTACTGGTATAGTGTGATCTGTCAATGTGATGGTGTGTGGATCCTGTCAGTTACTGATATAGTGTGATGTGATCTGTCAGTGTGACTGGTATAGTGGTGGATGTGATCCTGTCAATGTGACTGGTATATGTGTGATCCTGTAAGTCTTACTGGTATCGTGTGATCTGTCATGTGAGCTGGGTATAGTTGGGGTGATCCTGTCAGTGTGACTGGTATGTGTGATCTGTCAGTCTTTACTGGTATAGTGGTGATCCTTGTCAATGGTGATTATAGTGTGATCCTGTAGCTTACTGGTATAATGTGGATCCTGGTCAATGTGACTGGTTAGTGTGATCCTGTAATGTGACTGGTATAGTGTGATCCTGTCAGTGGTGACTGGTATAAGTGTGATCCTGTCCGTGTGACTGGTATAAGTGTGATCTGTCAGTGGTGACTGGTATATGGTGATCCTGTCAGTCTTACTGGTATAGTGTGATCCTGTCAATGTGACTGGTAATAGTGTGATGTGATCCTGTCAGTCTTACTGGTATAGTGTGATCCTGTCAATAGTGACTGGTATAGTGGTGATGTGATCCTGTCCAGTCTTACTGTATATGTGTGATCCTGTCAGTGTGGATAGGTATACGTGTGATCCTGTCAGTGACTGGTTAGGTGACTGCTATAGTGTGATCTGTCAGTGTGACTGGTATAGTGTGATCCTGTCAGCTGTGACTGGTATAGTGCTGATTCCTGTCAGTGTGACTGGTATAGTGGTGATCCTGTCAGATGTGACTGGGTTATAGTCGTGACTGGTATAGGTTAATCCTGTCAATGTGACTGGTATAGTGTGATCCTGTCAGTCTGACTGGTAAGCTAGAGGGATAGGTGGTGACTGTAGTGTGACTTGGTATGTGTGAGTCTGTCGTATGACTGGCTTAGTGTGATGTGATCCTGTCAGTGTGATTGGTATAGTGTGATGTGATCCGGTCAATGTGACTGGTATAGTGTGATCCTGTACGTGGTGACTGGTATAGTGGATGTGTATCCTGTCAGTGTGACTGGTATAGTTGTGATGTGATCCTGTCAATGTGACTGGTATAGTGTGATCCTGTCAGTGTGACTGGTATAGTGGTGATCCTGTCAGTGTGACTGGTATAGTGTGATCTGTCAGTCTGTATAGTGTGACCTGTCAATGTGACCTGGTATAGTGTATGTGATCTGTCAGTCTTACTGGTATAGTGTGATCCTGT
Organism: Salvelinus sp. IW2-2015; assembly: GCF_002910315.2. Classification (NCBI taxonomy): domain Eukaryota; kingdom Metazoa; phylum Chordata; class Actinopteri; order Salmoniformes; family Salmonidae; genus Salvelinus; species Salvelinus sp. IW2-2015. The sequence goes on from NC_036847.1 coordinate 20,377,801, forward strand.
CAATTGTGACTGGTATAGTGTGATTCCTGTCAGTGTGACTGGTATAGTGTGATCCTGTCAGTGTGACTGTATAGGTGTGATCTGTCAGTGTGACTGATATAGTGTGATCCTGTCAATGTGAACTGGTATAGAGTGTGAATCTGTCAGTGTGACTGGTATAGTGTGATCCTGTCAGTGTGACTGGGTATAGTGTGATCCTGTCAGTGACTGGTATAGTGTGATCCTGTCAATGTGATGGTATAGTGTGATCCTGTCAATGTGACTGTATAGGTGTGATCCTGCCAGTCTTACTGGTAATAGTGTGGATCCTGTCAGTGTGACTGGTATAGTGTGATCCTGTCAGATCGTGGACTGGGTATAGTGTGATCGCTGTCAGTCTTACTGGTATAGTGGTGATGTGATCCTGTCAGTGTTGACTGGTATACATGGTGAATGTGGATCCTGTCACGTGTGAACTGGTATAGTGTGATCCTGTCAATGTGACTGGTATAGTGTGATGTGATCCTGTCAGTGTGACTGGTATAGTGTGATCCTATCAGGCCAGCTCATTTGATTGTGTGGTAGGACAGGGCTGCCAGAGAGCTATTTATAGACAACCAATGGAAGGTGTGCTTCCAGCCCTCATCGTTATGTAAATCACCTGAGGCCTACCTCTGTGTGTGTGTGTGTGTGTTATCTGATTGCAGCAGCTCTAGCATAGAGAGAGAGAGATCAGCATCGAAAGGTTCTGCCCACAGGGCAGCTTGTATAACAAGGATAACAAACATAGTGAAGTGAAATGGACCTGTCAACAGTGGCTGACAGCTCCAGGGAAAACACAGACCAGTTTAATTTCTGAATAAAAACAGAGACTTTCTCTCTAACTTCTCAGCTAAGACAAACACATATCGTTATATATACACTGTTTAAGACAGAATAGATTACAGGTACCTGTAGACAAGGGAAACAATGTCAACTCACTGTGTGTGTGTGTGTGTGTCTACCTCTTTCTTTGACAGTGGAGCAGAGGTTTATGTATTATACATTCTGTCCAGGCTAAAGTTTCCTCTGTCCTGACCTGAGTTTCCAAATCACCTCTTAAAGGGGCCACAACCAAGTGTCTGCGTCCCTCTGCACTTATCCAGTTTCTCTATCCCCTCTCTCCCTTTCTCTCGCTCTCTACAAAGACGGAGCAGTGTGAATATGAGTTCCAGAGAGCCAGACAGCCCCAGAGAGCAGGGAGAACAGAGCAAGAGCTTTAATCTTCACCAGAAAAGTGCTCAGCCTTTTTTAAATTTTATTAGACACACGCACACAAACACACAGCCCTCCCCACCAACTGCTCCCCTGACATCGTTTTTGATAGTAGTCTATTGTTTGGTTTCCTGCTCAAGCATGGACGTCTAAGTGATCAGAACTCATGTTTCCGCCCCATACAGGGGACAGAGACAAGGCCAGGTCCCAAACAACAAGCCAACCACGTTTCAAAATAGCAAGAGATGAAAACACACAGCAGCACTTCTGCCTCTGCTTTCTGTGCTCTATAATTAGTCAGAGGTGCTACACCCATATCTACTCATCTTTGAGCAGACCACATCCTCCTTCTCTCACTCTTACTGCCGTTATTCAAGCTCAGCTCTCAGACAGACAGACAGGGCCTTGCTCTGCTTTGCCCTGGGCCATCCCATAAACACCACCAGAGATCAGGGGGCTGATGTAACCATGGCAACCACAGCAGGCAAAAGGAAGTGCAGTCTATTAAAATACAACAATGAGACAGAAAGAAACACTTCCTGTTTGCAAAGTTTAGCCTCGGTTTGGTTTCTTCCCAGCCAGTAACTTCTGGTGAGATGGTATTATGTAAAGCTATAACCAAAGCCAAGCTCAGTGGCCAAATGAACACGAATACACACTTCAGATGCAAACATAGAACATATGCACTTTACTACTGTTGTTAAATAACCACGTGACGCTGTTCTGAAATGAACAGTAGTAAACATAATGTACACCAGATGTTTCTACAAATAAACCATGAGTGTAGAGATAAAACTCTACAACTATTCAGACAGGCTCTGTCAAATGATTGTGTTGCTAGTTCAGTATTGTCAAGACCAAGCTATTCCTGTAGAGGGTGAAAAAAAGACTTTCTTCCTCACATGGAATTTGAGCTGAAAGACTAGGGGCCAGCAGGACTCCTCTCCAGCCTCCCCAGCCCCAGCTGCATGCAGCCAGTAGCCCAGCCAGTAAATGGCTGAAGGGGAGCTGCTACCCATTCAACTGAGTGAATTAATGGATAACTCTCACTACATAGGCGCCAGGACAACAAACGAATTAACCAACAGCAACAGAGAGAAGAGAGATGGAAGAGTTAGTAAGGGATTGATAGTTAAAACCTACTCTGTTTCATCAAGGCCATTGACTCCTATAAACCTGACTGTATTAGTAATAACGTACTGTAAAACATGTGCTTCCTCAGCATTCAGTGGTGTCTTGGCACCGTCATGATATTGGTGTTCTTCTCTTAACTGTTGCTAAATCAACCTTGTGCAAGACAGGATTTCCAATCATAACACCTGTCACTCACATACTGTACACCCTGATACCTCCCTCTCTCTTTTTTTGTTGGGGGTCTGAAGGAATCCACAGCTGTCAGGGCCATTCAGACCCTCTGCTTCAGAAGCAGCTGGTGAGGCTATCCGGTCAGTCACTCCCTTAAAGGGGTAATCCACCCCCACAAAGAAAATCATGAAACTCCTGTCAATTTGGTGAAAGTCTATGCTCTATCAGTGGTTAAAATAAAAATGGTCACCATGATTTTACTTCTAAGTGGTCCATCTGTGAAATGAGGAAATCGTGTAGGAACTTGTCATACCTATAAGGTCCTTGTTAATGAAGAGAGCGTTATCCCTTATCACATTTCTTATTTTTTATTTATTTTTAATAAATGTTTTATCCCATTTTCTCCTTAATTTTCGTGGTATCCAATCGCTAATCGCTACTATCTTGTCTCATCGCTACAACTCCCGTACGGGCTCGGGAGAGACGAAGGTCGAAAGCCATGCGTCCTCCGAAGCACAACCCAACCAAGCCGCACTGCTTCTTAACACAGCGCGCCTCCAACCCGGAAGCCAGCCGCACCAATGTGTCGGAGGAAACACCGTGTACCTGGCCCCCTTGGTTAGCGCGCACTGCGCCCGGCCCGCCACAGGAGTCGCTGGAGCGCGATGAGACAAGGATATCCCTACCGGCCAAACCCTCCCTAACCCGGACGACGCTATGCCAATTGTGCGTCGACCTCCCGGTCGCGGCCGGCTGCGACAGAGCCTGGGCGCGAACCCAGAGACTCTGGTGGCGCCCTAGACCACTGCGCCACCCGGGAGGCTCCTTATCACATTTCATAACACTTTAAAATGATGACCTGCACGTCAGATCAGCAAATCAGCCAATAGATGGTATGGGCATACTTGTCCAGAACACCATCAGTCTATATTGTCATGACATTCTACATTTGAGTCTTTATCAGACGCTCTTATCCAGAGCAACTTACAGGAGCAATTAGGGTTAAGTGCCTTGCTCAAGGGCACATCGACAGATTTTTCACCTAGTCTGCTCAGGAATTCGAACCAGTGACCTTTCGGTTACTGGCCCAATGCTCTTAACCGCTAGGCTAGCTGCCGACCCACATGACAAAGTTTATATTTTGCTTAGATGTGTTCAATCTAAACATTGCACCAAATTATTCAACTCAGTTTCTCCTTCAAGTAACCTACCACCTTGCAATGCGCCCGCTGTATCTGTGGGAAACGTGGGAAAGGGCCGTTGTTGCCGTAGCAACATATAGTGTGTGTCCTGCCATAGCGTTTGTCTTAGTGGTGCTTGCAACCTACGCTAACCTCTCTGTATAATTTAGTCCAATTGAATCGCAGGATTCCAAAATAAAGCTTATGAAGACGTGTAAAGTGCCTTTAAAAAGCTGAACTTATTCTGAGCAGTCATAAAAACAAGATTTAAATCATTGCGTTTGTCTTGACAGGTGTTTTTAGAATCATTTTTACAAGGCATTCCATGCACGGCAGGCACGTCAAAGCTATACTAGGCCATTCTAAATTCAGACTCAATCACATTCACTACATAAACATTCCAGTCATCTCTGTCCCTCTGTGTCGAGATGACCCTAGTGGACCAACCACATCACAAATACACACCGCTGAATGATCAGTTCAATAATTGTTTTGAACATTAAATGCAGTATGCGTTATGTGGGTTGAATGCTGTAACACAGAATAAAACAATTCATAAAAGTCCCATGATGGTAGTGATGTCCATTAATGAACCATCATTTATTCACATTACTTTAATACTTTAATACAATATTTCAATTGTGTATACTACATTTTTTAAATAGTATTTTTTAATTCTAAGTCATCTCATTTCTTTAGAGCTGCTGTCTGACAATCACTATTTTAGTAGTTCTTCAAAGTAAATGAGGCATACTTTTACAACCTCTGAATACCAACTATCAATCACTTAGATCATGTATTTTATTTAGGTAGAGATACCTCGAAGCAACTGCTTTCTATCCCTCAATCACGCCTTCTGTCTCTTATGTATCAGGTATAAAAGAAACAGACAAGACAAGTAGGCGCGGAATGGATTATGGTCATTGTAGTTAATTACCACTTTTCTGCGCTAAACTATGTTGAATATTGGCCTGTTGGAAACTACATCACACAGTTTGGGGTTGATCTTATTTATTTATAGAAAAACTGCCATTTAGCTCACAGAAAAAAGAAAAAAAACTAAATTGAATTGAAATAATTGAACAGTGGTGAATTAGTAAAAAAAAAAACTAAATAACCGAAATTCCGATTAATCGCTCAGCACTAAGACACACACACACACATGCACACAAACACACAGGAACTGATGAACAATAGATTACATGGATCCCTGGAAGTGAGCTGTAGCCAGGTGAGCTGTAGCTAAGATGTGACAGATGACATCTTTATCTCTCAAGAGTGACAATATTAGTCTTACCCTACATCCTCCAGGTCTGCTCACCTACCCTATTGCCCCTTGTGTCTCCACTCACCTCCGAAATCAAACACATTCCCCACAAAGCCCCAGTGAGATAAGACACACAACACAGCAGCTTTCAAAGGAAAGGAATCAGCACGGTCCCCTTGTCAGCCTGGCCCAACACACCCACATCAACAAACCACACAACAACACACACCTGTCTCAGCCATGCCACCACTGTATCAGCATCCTATCTCTTAGCGAGAAAATAAAAAAAACGTAACATCGTTACTGACAGACGAGTCGCATCAAGTGCCGCTGTGCTGTGCCGCAGCCGACGTGGTACGACATGGAAGGTTGCACTTGTCTTGCATGCATCAATTACTGCCGTTTCATTCTAGGTCATGTTGTTTAGAGAATGCACCCAGTAACGGCCTCCATAGCAGCCTCTCATCTCAGGGTGGGTGTGTCACAAGCCTGTGGCACTGAACCATGGTGGAGCATCTGACACATCATCCACACATCTGAGATTGGAGAGGAGATGGCTGCCGTTTTATGGGCTCCTAACCAATTTTTTTGCGTAATTTGTAACTAATTTTGTACATAATGTTTCTACCACTGTCTCTTATGACCGAAAAGACCTTCTGGGTATCAAGACGGCGATTACTCACCTTGTACTAGATATAAAATGTTTTCTTTAACGAGTCGGACGCCAAGGATTTACTGCTGATACCCGACATGGCCCAAATCCCTGTGATTCAAAAAGAAACTGAGATATCGGGGACGTAGGTCGGGGTGCCTTGTAAGGATCCGACGGAGAGTGGGTAATCCACCTCTACCATCAGTCCTATTAGCCAACGTGCAATCATTGGATAATAAAATGGATGAGCTCCGATCAAGACATCAGTACCAACGGGACATTAACTGTAATATCTTATGTTTCACCAAGTCGTGGCTGAAGGACGGCATGGATAACATACAGCTAGATGGGTTTTCCGTGCATCGGCAAGATAGAACAGCTGCCTCCGGTTTAGACAAGGGGTGGCGGTCTGTGTATATATGTCAATAACAGCTGGTGCACAAAATCTAATATTAAGGAAGTCTCAAGGTTTTGCTCACCTGAGGTAGAGTATCTCATGATAAGCTGTAGACCACACTATATTTATCGTAGCTGTCTATTTACCACCACAAACCGATGCTGGCACAAAGACTGCACTCAACGAGCTGTATAAGGCCATAAGCAAACAAGAAAATGCTAAACGAGAGTCGGCGCTCCTAGTGCCCGGGGACTTTAATGCAGGGAAACTTAAATCCGTTTTACCTCATTTCTATCAGCATGTTACATGAGGAAATTAAACTCGAGACCACCTTTACTCCACACACAGAGACGCATAAAAAGCTCGTACTCCATTTGGCAAATCTGACCATAACTCTATCCTAAAGATTCCGGCTTACAAGTAAAAACTAAAACAGGAAGTACCAGTGACTCGCTCAATACGGAAGTGGTCAGATGAAGCAGATGCTAAGCTATAGGACTGTTTTGCTGGCACAGACTGGAATATGTTCCGGGATTCTTCCAATGGGATTAAGTAGTATACCACCTCAGTCACAGACTTCATCAATAAGTGCATTGATGACGTCGTTCCCACAGCGACCGTATGTACATACCCCAACCAGAAACCTTGGATTACAGGTAACATCCGCACTGAACCAAAGGGTAGAGCTGCTGCTTTCAAGGAGCAAGACTCTAACCTGAACGCTTATAAGAAATTCCGCTATGCCATCCGACGAACCATCAAAAGGGCAATACAGGACTAAGATTGAATCGTATTACACTGGCTCTGACGCTCGTCAGATGTGGAAAAGCTTAAACTATTACGGATTACAAACGGAAGCACAGCCGCGAGCTGCCCAGTGACACGAGCGTACCAGATGAGCTAAATTACTTCGAGGCAAGTAACACTGAAGCAGGCATGAGAGCAACAGCTGTTCCAGATGACTGTGTGATCACGCTCTCCGCAGCTGATGTGAGTAAGACCTTTAAACAGGTCAACATTCACAAGGCCGTAGGGCCAAACTGATTACCAGGACGTGTACTCCGAGCATACGCTGACCAACTGGCAAGTGTCTTCACTGACATTTTCAACCTGTCACTGACGAGTCTGTAATACCAACATGTTTCAAGCAGACCACCATAGTCCCTGTGCCCAAGAACACTAAGGTATCCTGCCTAAATGACTACCAACCCGTAGCACTCACGTCTGTAGCCATGAAGTGCTTTGAAAAGCTGGTCATGGCTCACATCAACACCATTATACCAGAAACGCTAGACCCACTCCAATTTGCATACCACCCCAACAGATCCACAGATGATGCTATCCCTATTGCACTCAACACTGCCCTTTCCCACCAGGACAAAAGGAACACCTACGTGAGAATGCTAATCATTGACTACAGCTCAGCGTTCAACACAATAGTGCCTTCAAAGCTCATCACTAAGCTAAGGATCCTGGGACTGAACATCTCCCTCTGCAACTGGATCCTGGACTTCCTGATGGGCAGCCCCCAGGTGGTAAGGGTAGGTAACAACACATCTGCCACGCTGATCCTCAACACTGGGGCCCCTCAGGGGTGCGTGCTCAGTCCCCTCTTGTACTCCCTCTTCACCCATGACTGCGTGGCCAAGCATGACTCCAACACCATCATTAAGTTTGCCCGAAAACACAACAGTGGTAGGCCTGATCACCGACAACGATGAGACAGCCTATAGGGAGGAGGTCAGAGACCTGGCAGTGTGGTGCCAGGATAACAACCTCTTGCTCAACGTGATCAAGACAATGGAGATGATCATGGACTACAGGAAAAGGAGGACCGAGCACGCCCCCATTCACATCGACGGGGCTGCAGTGGAGCAGGTTGAGAGCATCAAGTTCCTTGGTGTCCACATCACCAACAAACTAACATGGTCCAAACACACCAAGACAGTCATGAAGAGGGCACGACAATGCCTATTTCCCCATCAGGAGACTGAAAAGATTTGGCATGGTTCCTCAGATCCTCAAAAAAGTTCAACATCTACACCATCAAGAGCATCCTGACTGGTTGCATCACCGTCTGGTAATGGCAACTGCTCGGCCTCTGACCGCAAGGCACTACAGAGGGTAGTGTGTACGGCCCAGTACATCACCGGGGCCAAGTCATAGACTCACCCTAGTCATAGACTGTTCTCTCTGCTACCGCACGGCAAGCGGTACCAGAGCACCAAGTCTAGGTCCAAAAGGCTTCTTAACAGCTTCTACCCCCAAGCCACAAGACTCCTGAACAGCTAACCCAGACTTTTTGCATTAACACCCACTCCACCCCCATTTTTACGCTGCTGGTACTCACTGTTTATTATCTATGCATTGTCACTTTACCTCTATCTACATGCACATTGACTCTGTACCGGTAACCCCTGTATATAGCCTCGATACTGCTATTTTATTGTTGCCCTTTAATTATTCGTTATTGTTTTTTATTTGTAATTTCATTTTTTTCAGTAAATACTTTCTTTACAATTATTTTTCTTAAACTGCATTGTTGGTTAAGGGCTTGTAAGTAAGCATATAAGGTCTACACCGGTTGTATTCGGTGCATGTGACAAATAACATTAGATTTAATTTACTATATAACCATGACTTCAAAGAGAAACACTATGCGAGATGCTTTCATTAAAGTCAAACTTTATGTGGAATTTGTCATTACAAATAAAACATGGCAGTTACATGGTAGTTACAAGTTCAGTTCCACTGTTGGAGTACTGTTCTTCCCTGAAGCCTCTTCTTCCCTTTTCACCCTCTCTTCACCCTGAGCGGAAAAGGTAAACAAAAGTTCTGACACTTAACTCAGAGGTCAGAGGTCAGCATTATGGGAGTGTTGTGTATTGAGTTGTGGCCTGGCTCCTGGGTGGGGAATGCTGGAGGAGAAGGCCCCTGTCCCCTCAACCAGTGCCCTCCCTCCTTCCATTTCTCCAC
>NC_036847.1:20391021-20394603 GCF_002910315.2 Salvelinus sp. IW2-2015
CTGTCTCTCCCGCTGTCTCTCCCGCTGTCTCTCCCGCTCTCTCTAAATAACGGTCATCTTCACCTCCACGGTCTACTACCACCACCACTAAACGGTCTACTACCACCACCACTAAACTGCTATCATTACCATTACCACCCATACCACTACTATTTGGAATGATAAACAACAATAATAGTAATAACAATAACAGTAATAATAAGTAAGTTACTGCTTACTATGCAGATGTTATTATTCAGTGTCCCTCAGGCTATGGCAGGCAAATACATATTTGGCTGCAAGAGGAGCCATTGCTCCTTCGCCCATGAGTATTTTTAGTTTTTCCTCTGGGAAAGGTTCAAATTTGGAATCTCTTTCACTCACTCTCGCCCGCCCTCTCTCTCTCTCGCTCGCCCTCCATCACTCGCTCTGGCTCCTCGCTCGCTCGCTCTGCCTGCTCGCTCGCTCTGCCCGCTCAGTCGCTCGCTCTACCCGCTCGCTCGCTCTGCCTGCTCAGTCGCTCGCTCTGCCCGCTCGCTCGCTCTGCCCGCTCAGTCGCTCGCTCTGCCTGCCCGCTCGCTCTGCCCGCTCGCTCGCTCTGCCTGCTCTGCCCGCTCGCTCGCTCTGCCTGCTCTGCCCGCTCAGTCGCTCGCTCTGCCCGCTCAGTCGCTCGCTCTGCCCGCTCGCTCGCTCTGCCCGCTCGCTCGCTCTGCCCGCTCGCTCTGCCTGCTCACTCGCTCTGCCTGCTCACTCGCTCTGCCTGCTCACTCGCTCTGCCTGCTCACTCGCTCTGCCTGCTCACTCGCTCTGTTGCTCATCTTTTTTTTATACCAAGTTTGAGTCCCTCTGCAGTTATACATTTTTTTTTCTCTCCCTCGTTATCTATCTCCCCCCCTCTCTTCTCTCCAACTCTGAGACTTTAAACTTTAACAACTGTTCTGGGAAAACCTTTGAAGGGAACACACCTCATGAATATGCAGTCCCACTTTTCTGACTGAATGAACAAAAACAAGAGGACGTTAACATTCTTGGTAACGCACACACATACTGAATACATAACTGCAAACCCGCAGTCGCTATCAGAGACCAGAAACGTATCAATCTCTAAATCCAGTAAACAAGCCTCCCATCTAGAAGTAGATATATTTTCTTGGTTCCTGGCATTTAAAGTTACCACAAGAAGGCCATGTTATAGACTAGTGGTGCTCTGTGAACAGCCATGTTCTAGTAAAGCAAAGGGGATTTTGTCTATCGAAGACATTGCAGTATCAAGCATAAACTTTAAGCAAGAGAAAAAAAGAGAAGGGGTGATGTGGAGGATAGAGACAGGTGAGACTATGATTCCCTGCTTGTTGTTATAGCAACAGCCTCACACGAACTGATCTGACCTGACTACCAGAGAACGGTAGAGAGGAGAGCCACAGTGCATCCTGGGAAAGCAGCTCTCCATGGCCTTTGCTCTTTTCGCGTGGTCTGCATTACACAGGCCAGACGCCGGAGACTAAAGGGGATCACATAAATGCCTGGCAACAACAGGCAATCTGATCCTAGACCAGTACAAGTCACCCACGGTCATGGGTCTTTGAGTCTGACTGCCACCGCACAAACCATTGACAGCCAATAGACCAGCGCCCAGACCGCCACTAACAGGGTGCAGAGACAGAGCTCCTGGTGCAGAGCTGGAAGTTGAACTTTCTAGCATGTCCAACTGGCCTCAGAGGGAAATGCTATAGGCATATGCTGCCACTACTAAAGCAAATTCTGGACAACTTAAATAGGGACAAGTCACCAGGGTAAACCCTGACTAATTGATTTGACACAGCAGAATTTACAGGCCTGCGTTAGCTCAGGGATCCAGACTCACATTTAACGTTCAACAACGTTTGGTTCCAGAGATCACAAGGTCTGGCCCTACAAGGATAATGAAACTCTAACTATATCAAATGACTTCATGGATATAAGGCACCGCGAACCATCAATCCATCCGACTTCAGTAGTGTCGTACATACAGTAGGAATAAGACAGGAATAAAAGTCTCCGGCTCCCTGACTAAGTATAAAAGAGTTAAGTTCAAGCTTTTTCTCTCAAGACAGCAGCGACGGCGTGGAGGGAAGGAGGGAGTCAGCTGACCCTGGTTTCAACCAGAAACTTGATCTTTCCTGCAGCTCCCTGCAAAACAATCTTGCTATTGTGATCACTCTACATTTTCCTCCTCTCCTGGTATGTTAAGGAAATGTAAGACTATATGTTTATTAGGTTCCCATCCTCTTCACTCTCGGTATCACAACCCTTCACTAGGTGGTTTTACAAGCAACAGATACCTCGTCCAGGCAAAGACCAAACCACAGACACGTGCTTGGTTCCAGTCTCTGAACAGGGTGGCATGATCCAAATCTAAATGACTAGGAAAGATATTGAACTGATGCTGAGCTTCATGCTATGGAATGATACATGACTATTACCTGGGCACATAACTCACCACAGAAACATTATCTTCCCTCTACAAAAACCCATTGTGGCAGTAGAATCACACCAGGAGGAGCTGAGTAACAACCACAACAAGGTACTGACTGACCACAGACCAGTTTTAATAACCTCGTTGACTTCACTTCGTTAAGGGGGATTGTGTTTCATCGGAGCAGCATTAACAGCTACAGGAGAATGAGAGGCAGAGTGTTCTGATGAATAGGGACAGATTAGAGGGTTGTAAAGCTACCGGTCATTTACCAAAGTTAACGAAATCTTCAGTAATTTTGGTAATTAAAGAAAATCTATGGCAATCTGTCGTAACTTTGGTCATTTATACTTGAATAACTTTTTAAAAAATGCATTAATATATAGTATTCATATTGTCCATGAGTTTCTAGTAGATAAACCATATGGTTCAATAGAATATAGCCTAATTAATGAAAAAAGCATCTTAAAACCTGTTGAGGATAGGGGGTGCTGTTTTCACTTTGGGGGAAAATCGTTCCCAATTTAAACGGCCTCGTACTCAATTCTTGCTCGTACAATATGCATATTATTATTACTATTGGATAGAAAACACTCTCTAGTTTCTAAAACCGTTTGAATTTTGTCTGTGGGTAAAACACAACTCATTTGGCAGCACACTTTGTGACCAGGAAGTGGAAAGTCTGAAATCGATGCTGTGTTCAAGTGGCTGCCTATAAATGGGCATGATACGTATGACTATACGTGCACGTCATACACCTTCCCCCTGATGTCAAAGAGGAAGTAGAGGAAAAAGGAGTTGATTATCTCCTGTCTGAACTTTGAATGAGCCCTCTTGGAACAACGTGTCCCCCATTTTCTGTTTTCTGCAAGGCGCGTGTTGGACCTTTATTGCCTACTGGAAACCTGTCGTTATGGGCCAATATGATCTCCGGCTTTGATTTTATTTGATACATGTTACAATATCATCCTAAGTATGTTTTTCAATATGTTTCATTAGATTATTGAACTTTATTCGGGACGTTCGGCGTGTTACGTGTTTGACTTTGTTGACGTTGGAGAGCTTAGCGCTTGCATGGCCAGTGTGCTTGCTAATTCAAGAGGAAAGAGGACGTTCTGAATCCAAAACAACGACGGTTCTGGACAAAG
>NC_036847.1:20396318-20457937 GCF_002910315.2 Salvelinus sp. IW2-2015
ACATAGCCGCTACATTTTGTTTTCGCTGTAAAACATTTAATAAATCGGAAATAATTGTCTGGATCACAAGAATCCTGTCTTCACAGTATGTATTTCTCAGATATGTTTTATGATGAGTAATTAGTTATTTGACGTTGGTGTCTGTAAATGTTATGGCTGCTTTCGGTGCAATTTCTGATTGTAGCTGAAATGTAATTTATGATTTATACCATAAATATGCACATTTAAAAAAAAACAACATATGCTATACAATAAATATGTTATCAGACTGTCATCTTATGAAGTTGTTTCTTGGTTAGTGGCTATATATATCTTTATTTGGTCGAATTAGTGATAGCTAGTGACGGAGTAAAAAACTGATGGAGTTAGAAAAGTGCTCTCTTTTGCTGACGTGGTTAGCTAATAGATTTCCATATTTTGTCTTCCCTGTAAAACATTTTAAAAATCGGACATGTTGGCTTGATTCACAAGATGTCTACCTTTCATATGCTGTATTGGACTTGTTAATGTGTGAAAGTTAAATATTTTAACAAACTAGATTTTGAATTTTGCGCCCTGCACTTGAGCTGGATGTTGTCATAAGTGTACCTGTGTCGGGATTGCAGCCCAAACAAGTTGTGTGAAAGTTAAATATTTCTAAAAAAATATTTTTTGAATTTCGCGCTCTGGCTTTTCAGTGGAATGTGGGAGGAGTTCCGCTAGCGGAACGGGGGGCGAGACAGGTTAACAACAATTTTAATTAACTATGCAACTCTTCCAACTATTGCCTTTTTTCACAACTGCCACCAGTTTGACGCCAAAAAACATTGAAAACAAATACATATTGACATTGAAAACAAATAAATACACCATATTAAACCCCAATGGTATTCACTAAGTTGGAGGATAATGATTAACAGCTTTGTCATATTTTTTTAATCATCTTATTTAATTATTTCAAATACTATATTTTACATGTGAGACGGTCACACAGAAGGCCAGACATTATTAGACACCTGTGATAATCAGAAGTACCAAAAGGGTTACTAGATGTCTTGTGATAGATGACATCAAATCCTTGAAAGATACCAAAATTATGGTAGTATACTGGTCAACTAATACACCCTCGTTTTTCAACCCTAGACAGATTAGAGGGACACAAAAGAGAAGGGCCGTGTCAGTTGGCCCGGACTGACACATGAAATGGGACACTGCAGCTTCGGACATGACCTCACTCTGTTTTTCCAGGAAGATGGCCTCTTTTGCATGGATGGAACATATGCCTGGCACAGCAAGAGCTAGGGCTATCACTCAGATCTAATGCACAGTCAGACTTTAGCTCTCAGTGCTAACTATTCCACACACACATTAGCCTTTCTAAAAGTACAAAATAAACAGATGCTGTACATGTTTTACTTCTTCATATGTACTGTGTTTACTTTGTTATTCTGGTAGTACTTTGTGGTGTGAGAACATAAGAACATAGGATCCCCAAACCAACCCTACTGTAGTCTTGTGGTGTGAGAACATAGGATCCCCTAGCCAACCCTACTGTAGTCTTGTGGTGTGAGAACATAAGATCCCCTAGCCAACCTACTGTAGTCTTGTGGTGTGAGAACATAGGATCCCCTAGCCAACCCTACTGTAGTCTTGTGGTGTGAGAACATAGGATCCCCTAGCCAAACCTACTGTAGTCTTGTGGTGTGAGAACATAGGATCCCCTAGCCAACCCTACTGTAGTCTTGTGGTGTGAGAACATAAGATCCCCTAGCCAACCCTACTGTAGTCTGTGGGTGTGAGAACATAGGATCCCCTAGCCAACCCTCTGTAGTCTTGTGGTGTGAGAACATAGGATCCCCTAGCCAACCCTACTGTAGTCTTGTGGTGTGAGAACATAGGATCCCCTAGCCAACCCTACTGTAGTCTTGTGGTGTGAGAACATAGATCCCCTAGCCAACCCTACTGTAGTCTTGCGTGTGCTGAGAACATAGGATCCCCTAGCCAACCCTACTGTAGTCTTTGTTGGTGTAGAAACATAGAGATCCCTAGCCAACCCTACTGTAGTTCTTGGGTGTGGAAACATAGGATCCCCTAGCCAACCCTACTGTAGTCTTGTGGTGTGAGAACATAGGATCCCCTAGCCAACCCTACTGTAGTCTTGTGGTGTTGAAACATAGGATCCCCTAGCCAACCCTACTGTAGTCTTGTGGTGTGAGAACATAGGATCCCCTAGCCAACCCTACTGTAGTCTTGTGGTGTGCTTGCATGCTCTCGCTTCTGTGTTGCTCTAAAATTAAATATATCTAGAGAATCATGCTAGTGACAAATCATGAAAAAAAATAAACATGTTCATTAGCAGCAGAACAATGTTTCTTCTGAATATTTACATATTTGTCAGTGCATAGATAGGCTAGGTCTGACAGTTTCTGAAAACTGCATTACTTTTGAGAACTGCTCAAACAACCTTGAATAGTTGGTTGGGGATGACTAATTTGCAAACAGATGTAGCCTATCTAAACTTATGGCTCATTCTGGAGGAAAATTCTATAATATTTGTAAGTCTACTATTCTGAAAACAGTGAGGTGATATGTGGCAATGAGTTGTTACATATTTGTTAGTGCACGGTTCAACTGACAAGTTTAGGGGGGCTACCTGACACTCTTGAAAAAAAGCTGTCCCGTCTGTCTTTGTCTACGGTAGGTCCCGACGCCGTGATTCCATCTACAGACGGGGGAGATAAAGTTTATTACTCACAACCACCAGCAATGAATTATCCATGCCCCCTATATGATAGCTAACTTAAAGTATATGAAAAGTGTAGGCTGTTTAAAACAAAGAACCTGACAATTGTAAGACATTTTCCCGAGAAATGTGTAACAATTCAGCAATGGGATGCATTCTCTCACTCTGAAAAGAAACTGCTGCCCTGAACATCTGCTTACAGAGGGCAGCGTTTAAAAGACATCCCACCAGGATACGATGGTTGTAGCCCCTTTGAAATTGACTTATGTTTCGAAATGTAGCCTAGCTGCCRATTTCTAGAATGACAGACCTAACTGCACGTACCAATAATAGGCTACATTCTGTCAGTTAGATTCATCGGGTAGGTAGGTTAGCCTACTGCTGCAATACTGTATAACACAGAACAATTATCTGATATCCACAAGTTATGCACATGAAAGAAAATGTGTTACCTTGTAAGAATGTCACAACAACGCAACAGGTTCTAAATCCACATTATAAATATTCCTCCAAAAAGCCAATGTCTGTTACTCGTCCTGTGAAGCCTACTTGTGAAATGACTGTCTAGTAACATACAGGGAAAGAGACCAGTGGCCAAGGATGAGATTCGTCAGTAGGCTACAAGTGAGGGAGAAATAATTAGTTATCGCAAGCAACTTGGTATGTCCAGCCCCTGAAGAAGACGAAAATAGGCATCTAAGCGGGTAGCACCAAAAATAGCGTCACACGACTTCTCTCTACCATTGTTTCCGCATATGAGCTTTCTATTGGTACACTATGTAGCCAATCCGAACCACTACTTATCAGTGTCTGAAACTTTGTTCACAGTTTGTTGTCAGATGGCTTCTACAGCTCCACCTGCTGACATAGCAACAGCTGTTTATTGCAACATAATAACTGTTACAATAGTCCTTTACTTGCACTTTCTGGACAACACTACTATAAACATGTTACAACTTGTGTAATAACGCATATCCACTCTAACAAAATGTTTCTCAAAGTAGCATTTTCATGTATGGTTAAAGCTTAATTTGTACATTTATGACCACATTCAAGTAAACTGCACAAACTGTATGATAAAGAGTGTTAACAAGTGCTCAAGTAGTCATTGGCTCATGTAGCAGGCAGCATAGCAGGGAAATATGAAACTCTGAGAAAAGACTAAAGTGAAAACGTCATGTTTGTCAGCTTTATTTGGACATCTTTAATTTCACAGATGAATTCTACAAAATGTCTTAATGAGTGCATAGCCTTCTAGGAAACGGTGCTCCTTGACCAACACCTTTCTCCTCCTGTTATGAGTCACATCACAGATTCATGTTTCTTGGAAGAGGAAGGAATAGTTACCAAGGGCTTCCTGTGTATTTCTTAGACAAGGTAACCCATACGCGTCCCTTTATCTGTCACATGATGCACAGGCCTCCCACTGCCTATTCCTGTGACCCTGATGCTTTGTATAACAGTAATGATATAAACAGTGACGTTTAGATTAAAACAATCGAATGACAGAGTTGTCTGCATCGTTTGTAGAGAAGCATAGAATACAATGTGAGGGTTTGAGAAGGGAGTTGAGAATCACCTGCATGGGCTGTGTGTGTTTTGAGGACAGGAAATGACAAAGTGCTCAATGAGATGAAAGAGTTTCGTTAATCTTTCAAAGGTTTTCCCTGCTTGAGCACTGCTTTTATTTCCACTCAGCATCTGTTATCCAGTTTCCAAGCCCAACAGTAAAACAAACTGTTCATGCACACCAAAAACGAAACCTAGCCCATACTCACCTTTAAATGCATAAGCTCAGGGGGAGCCCAGCACCCTTAACAGAAATCCTCCCAAAGTGTGGGTGTTTATGAATGTGTGTGGTTTGTCTTGTCAATAACACAATCTCCCAATCTGAATCACATCCGGTATGAGCTGAAAATAACGAGACCACAGCCTGTGTGACAGTGAAACGGCACAGCAGGCTAGCAGCCCACAGCAAGGTACACACACACCAGTGTAGGCTCCTCAGAGGAGGAAGGGGAGAACCATCCTTCTCAGTCAATTTCATAAAGATAAAAAGTGAAACATTAAAAAAGTTAGGGTTAGATTAAACTATAATACATATCACGTCACCAAATAATTAATTCAAAACACCCTGTTTTGCAATGAAGGTCTACAGTAGCCTCAACAGCACTCTTTAGGGTAGCACCATAGTGTAGCCGGAGGACAGCTAGCTTCAGTCCTCCTCTGGGTACATTGACTTCAATACAAAACCTAGGAGGCTCATGGTTCTCACCCCCTTCCATAGACTTACAATGTCATTATGACAACATCCGGAGGATGTCCTCCAACCTATCAGAGCTGTTGCAGCATGAACTGACATGTTATCCAAACAATCAAGGGATCAGAGAATGAATCTAGTACCGAAAGCACAAGTTACAGCTAGCTTAGCACTGCAGTGCATAAATTGTGGTGTAGTTGACTGCTAAACAGCTTGCTGAACACTGTACTGCATGATTGTAGCGGGTTTACTAACGCGTTAGTTCTAGTAGCTATGTTGACTAGGACGTTAGCTAATATGGTGATMACAATGTAGGCTGTGAGTAGCAGTTAGCGGTGCAAGCGAAGGGAAAAGGTTAGAGGAGGAGAGGGCGTAGATGCGAGAAGGAGTTATACAATAAGCAAAGTGATCATGCTGTTTATATGTGGCTGCTATGAAAGTGAACTGTGTTTGCGGGTGATCAGGGATGTATTCAATCTGCCATTCCTGTAAAAAAAAAAAAAAATCTTAAACAGAAGCAAATGTGGATAAACATACCTGAATTTGTCCAATAGCAACTCTCGTTTGCAATTGTTGGACTAATGATTACACCTGTAGATCAGCTAGATGCAGGCAAGAGTGTACAAGGCGTTATTGAATGTCACGGTCTGTCACCTTAATTACTAAGAATGTTCATGACCTGTGCACCTACATTGTAAACCATCATTTGTTGGCTAGGTTGTAGCAACCTCATGGTGGGTATAGGGAAAAATCAAGTATCATGTAGTAGCCTAAACCAGGTTTTTGCTCCAACCCCAATCTAGCACACCTGATTCTAATAATTAGCTGGTTGATAAGCTGAATCATCTTAGTTACAACTTGGGTTGGAGTGAAAACCTACAGGAAGGTAGCTCTCCAGGGACAGGGTTGGAAAACCCTGGCCTAAACCTATCGATGTTACATTGAGCTGTGTGAATCCAAATGCTGTAATAGAAATAAGGCCGCGCTCCTAAATAAAGAAAATCGTCCACCCTCATCTTAAACGGCACCGACCGCCACTGCACACACATATGATCAAACACAGGCACAAGCTTAGGTTCACAGGAGGCAAGGCGCTGGCCAACGTGAACCACGGTGTATGTAACACCCAAATGGAAAAGACAGCAGTGGCCAATCTGTTTCTCTA
The DNA here is from genome assembly GCF_002910315.2 of Salvelinus sp. IW2-2015. NCBI lineage: Eukaryota > Metazoa > Chordata > Actinopteri > Salmoniformes > Salmonidae > Salvelinus > Salvelinus sp. IW2-2015. Next base: position 20,402,466 of record NC_036847.1, read on the forward strand.
GACTGATGCTAAACTGTTTTATTTTCCCCAGATGAAGCAGTGCCTAATTTTGATAACAATCTTTGAAAGACAATGCAACACACTCTTAGGATTTCCAAGAATATAATTGAATCAAATTTATCCAAAATGTCCAAACAGAAGCTAGACTCAGAGGGCACGGTGAAAACATGTTGAAATGTATTTTTTGTAAGATTCTTAGCAGTGTTCAGATGCCAGTTAATTTGAGAGGAAGAGGCCTCTATGTTAGTTCTATATGTACAGGATGTGGTCAGCTGTGTTCTATATGTGCGTAGTTAACTACCACCTGCACAATTACACAAACTGACAAGGATTCACTCTCTCATACACAGTTTTAAATGTCAGATCACTACGCAAAATAAGTCAAAGCTTCCAAAAAGATGCAAGATGAGTACTCTCAAATCCCAAACCAAGTTCCACGGCAAGATCGTGGGCTTCCTCTAAGTTACATTAGAATAGGCAAGATGTACTTTTCTGTATATTCCAAGTCATTTAACTAGAAACAGATATTATTTTAGGCCTTTCACGATCAGACCTGGCAACCTCTGCCCCAGATCACAAGGTGGTCCAGAGAGGATGGAGGCAGACAGGGATGGAGGGAGGAGGAAGCCGGGATGAAGGCAGCCATTGTCTGGGTACCAGGCGGGCTCAGCTGGGCTCCTGGGACACCAAGCTCCATGCTGTGGCACCATGCGGCACACGGGTTAGAGTAAACACTGAGCCCAGCCTCTAGCCTAAACCTTCAGTACTGGTTATTGTCTCTGAGCAGGCAGGCAGACACACACACACTCTAAATCATGTCCCTCAATGAAATACAAGGTCAAATTTAGATTCAGCTAACTTTATCCGTTTAATTAGATCGTCTTAGTCAGCCCTACGTCTCAGAATGGCAGTAACAGCGCAGTCAACTGTTAGCCTATGTCTTTTTGCTGAAATGTAGTTCCTGATCATGACATGTCTGATGTGTTAATTTAAGTCAAAGTCAATCATGTGAGTCGAAAGGGATAGAAACCATGCTAAAACTGAACTGAACTGAACTGCACATAAATCAATGGCACTGGGATCTAAAATATATAAGGTTCTATCTGCAAAAAGATGATTCTGAGAACTGGCTTCAAAGTTTCGAACCCTCATTGGTTTGAATGGTGTCAGCAATTTGAATTGAGGTATTTAGAGAAATATATAGGTAGAGAGAACATTGAACAGAACAAGGCTACGTCAATAATTACATGTTGACAAAAATGCAGATAGAACCTTAACCTCCCGACATACACTACCGGCCTAAAGTTTTAGAACACCTACTCATTCAAGGGTTTTTCTTTATTTTTACTATTTTCTACATTGTAGAATAATAGTGAAGACATCAAAACTATGACACAACACATATGAAATCATGTAGTAACCAAAAAAGTGTTAAATCAAAATATATTTTATATTTGAGATTCTTCAAATAGCCACCCTTTGCCTTGATGAAAGCTTTGCATTATCTGTGGATCTGTTGGGGCAGTATGCAAATTGGAGTGGGTCTAGGGTTTCTGGGATAATGGTGTTGCTGTGAGCCATGACCAGCCTTTCAAAGCACTTCATGGCTACAGATGTGAGTGCTACGGGTCGGTAGTCATTTAGGCAGGTTACCTTAGCGTTCTTGGGCACAGGCACTTTGGTGGTCTGCTTAAAACATGTTGGTATTACAGACTCGGACAGGGAGAGGTTGAAAATGTTAGTGAAGACACTTGCCAGTTGGTCAGCGCATGCTCGCAGTATACGTCCTGGTAATCTGTCTGGCCCTGCTGCTTTGAGAATGTTGACCTGTTTAAAGGTCTTACTCACATCGGCTGCGGAGACCGTGATCACACAGTCTCCCGGAACAGCTGGTGCTCTCATGCATATTTCAGTGCCATTTGCCTCGAAGCGAGCATAGAAGTAGTTTAGCTTGTCTGGTAGGCTCGTGTCACTGGGCAGCTCTCGGCTGTGCTTCCCTTTTGTAATCTGTAATGGTTTGGAAGCCCTGTCACATCCGACGAGCGTCAGAACCGGTGTAGTCTGATTCAATCTTAGTCCTGTATTGAAGCTTTGCCTGTTTGATGGTTTGTCAGAGGACATAGCGGGATTTCTTATAAACTTCCGGTTTAGAGTCCTGCTCCTTGAAAGCGGCAGCTCTAGCCTTTAGCTCAGTGTGGATGTTGCCTGTAATCCATGGCTTCTGGTTGGGGTACGTACAGTCGCTGTGGGGAAGACGTCGTTGATGCACTTATTGATAAAGTCAATGACTGATGTGGTGTACTCCTCAATGCCATCGGAGGAATCCCGGAACATATTCCAGTCTGTGCTAGCAAAACAGTCATGTAGCTTAGCATCTGCTTCATCTGACCACTTTTTTATTGATCTAGTTAATTTTAGCTTGTAAGCAGGAATCAGGAAGATATAATTATGGTCAGATTTGCCAAATGGAGGGCGAGTGAGAGCTTTGTATGCGTCTCTGTGTGTGGAGTAAAGGTGGTCTAGAGTTTTTTTTCCCCCCTCTGGTTGCACATTTACATGCTGATAGAAATTTGGTAAAACGGATTTAAGTTTCTCTACATTAAAGTCTCCGGCTACTAGGAGCACCGTCTACCGGTGAGCGTTTTCTTGTTTGCTTATGGCAGAATACAACTCATTCAATGCTGTCTTAGTGCCAGCCTCTGACTGTGGTGGTATGTAAACAGCTACGACAAATACAGATAAAATCTCTAGGTAGATAGTGTGGTCTACAGCTTATCATGAGATACTTTACCTCAGGCGAGCAATAGCTCGAGACTTCCTTAAATATCGTGCACCAGCTGTTATTTACAAAAATACATAGCCGGCCACCCCTTGTCTCACCAGACGCCGCTGTTCTATCCTGCCGGTACAGCGTATAACCAGGCAGCTGTATGTTGATAGTGTCGTCGTTCAGCCACGACTCCGTGAAGCATAAGATATAACAGTTTTGAATGTCCCGTTGGTAGTTTAATCTTGCGCGTAGGTCATCTATTTTATTCTCCAAAGTTTGCACGTTTTCTGGCAGAATGGAAGGAAGTGGGGGTTTATTCGATCGCCTAGGAATTCTCAGAAGGCAGCCCGCCCTCCGGCCCCTTTTTCTCTGCCTCCTCTTCACGCAAATCACGAGGATCTGGGCTCGTTCCCGAGAAAGCAGTATATCGTTCACGTCGGGCTCCTTAAAGGAAAAAAGGATTCTGCCAGTCTGTGGTGAGTAATCGCAGTCCTGATGTCCAGAAGTTATTTTCGGTCATAAGAGATGGTAGCAGCAACATTATGTACAAAACAAGTTTTTAAAAATCAGTTACAAAAAAAACAAATAAACAAACAAAAAAACAATTGGTTGGGGACACGTAAAACCTCTGCCTTCTTCTCCAGCGCCATTATCACTTGAGAGCCAGTTTTATCATAGCGCTTGATGGTTTTTGCGACTGCACTTGAAGAAACTTTTTTCCCGCATTGACTGACCTTCATGTCTTAAAGTAATGATGGACTGTTGTTTCTCTTTGCTTATTAGAGCTGGTAGGCTCGTGTCACTGGGCAGCTCTCGGCTGTGCTTCCCTTTGTGTTCTAAAACTTTTGACCGGTAGTGTACCTTCATACACATATAGTATACAGAAGTGTATGTCAGCCTTCAGTCAGTCAGTCAGGCACACACAACACAAGCACAGTGTGTCTTTGTCATTGTGACCTTTAGTGAAACCTCTTGGCCCTTGAATGCCAGCCAGCCTGCAAACCCGGTCATATGAAACAACTATATCCGATTACATCTCTCTCTGCCTGCCCTGGCCTCAATGCATCTACTCTACACTCTTGTCTCCAACACACAGAAACACACGCACACACTCATTCACAACAGGGACTTTTAGTTTTTCTGATGTCTAGTACAATGTCTGATCAAGATGACCAGGGAAGGGGTAGCACAGCTATAAAGCCATCCATTTAGGGAGTTTAATCCGATTCGATGTGGCATTCAGCTACCGGGAGAGCAGAGGTTGCCAACAGTGGTGGTTGTTGTGTAGTGTAAAATGTCAGGCAGACAGCCTGCAGCTTACCACAACTCATGTAACACCCTGCCTCTCAACTGATCTTTACACACACAACTTAACATTCTGTTGTATAAATGATGCCTTGTAGCCCTACTCCATCACCACTGAACAAATGATCAAGAACAGAGATATCCACACTAATTCAGCGTCTAAGTGTATATGGTTTAAAAAATACAAATGTTGTTTTCTCACTATCTAAATATAGACATGGTTGTGAATGAGTTTCTTCCTGAATAGAGCTTTTTAGAATTTAAATTTGTGAATTTATCTATATTTCTATATTTGTGTGAAATATGTTTTCCTGCCGTGAATCACTTCTGTTCTGTGCTTAAAAGAGAATCACTTCTGTTCTGTGCTTAAAAGAGAACCGAGGCACAAAGTCCTCCTAAAGCAGCAAGTTGGTAATTACGAGCATTTTAATTCAATATAGAAACAGATGTAACTACATGAGTTCTGTAGACCAGCTGTTAAGAGACTTTCCACTGAATCAAACGTCATGAGGCTGTTTAGATCAAGGCACTGTTGGGCTTTATGTTAGCTACATGTGTGGACAGTATGCATTTGTCTGCTTGTGAAAATTCAGTACTGTGCATTTACTTGAGTGTATATAAATGAGATGATTTTAAATCTGTTGAGTATGACTCATAGTTCACCAATATGAAACACAATGGTGTGAATAGTATCAGTAGTGTAGTGACTATATGCAGAAAACCTCCTGGTAAATATCCTGGAACAGAAACACTAGCCAGTGGGAAAGTGAAACAGAGAAATATACACTTACGAAACATTAAGGACACCTTCCTAATATTGAGTTGCACCTGGTCAGTCATGTCAAGGAAAGAGCAGATATCCTTAATGTTTTGTACACTCAGTGTATGTCAATTGATAGGCTTCTACTTTGTTACTGCAGTGTGAGAGAAAAAAACTAAAAGATGGAAAGGGAGAGGAGGGAGTAGTGCGTCTGCTGTGAGGTCCCAGTGGCCAGCATGGTCCTTCTCTTTAAGAAGCCAACAGGAATGTGATGAGTTATAACCAGCCATACAGATATAACCAGCCATACAGTTATAACCAGCCATACAGTTATAACACTAAGAGTATTCTGAGAGCGAGAGAGCGAGCGAGAGAGAAGGGACTTTTATACAGGACAGTTTTTTTGAGAATGAGATCAGTGGAAGTTTAGAGAAGGGTGGAGTCGCATGTCTGTGTGTGCATGCGTGTACTGTGTGTGTGTTTGAAAGAGGTTGACAGAAATTGGATAACAGGGTGTGCTAGCTTTGTAAAAGCAGGGAGCAGCAGTGAGGGAGGGTGTGGTCTGGGTTTACAGTACAGGATTGTGAGTCATTCCACATCTACACCAAGCCAATATTCCAATGCTGCTGCAAGACTAAAGCACATTCTGTACAACAGTAAGGTCTGGCAAAGAATTTCAACTCTCTGACAAGCACTCAGCACCTTGGTGGAAATCCCATGTTCCAAGTTTTAAGTGTTCCAAGTTTTAAGAATAGGCCATTTCTGGGGGTCTTCTTTGGTTTTATGATAAAACAAATATAATGCTCTCCTCTTAACCCTGTGTGTGGTTCTGCACAATATGGTAAAACTACTGTGCACACTGTTTGTAGTAAAACGATGCACTCTGTTCTCTGTTATATGGCTACATGAAGAAACAGTCGAACCGGAACCTGTTCGGTAAAATCCTGTCACTGAGGCAAAGTTCCATCAGGTTTATTTACAGTAGTATCCCTTCATCTTACAGTACAGAAACCAAAACATCCCTGTACACATACATTACTAACTGTAGTGGACACCAATTAGGAGCATGATGGTGAGTATACTGTATGTCAGTTGGCCCTCGCTTATCTGTCACACGTACATCATCTACTTCATACACAGATACTTCATACACACAAATTCACAGGGACACCCATAACACATTTCCCATGTTTTTTTAGTGTCCATTCATTCACTAACGTGGTGGGCGGGTGTGTGAGAGCGAGCGTCTGAAACATACGGCCGTGTCAGAGGTCCAACTGGAACGTCTTGGTTACAGCAGCTCATCCTCGACATTATCAGCAGCTCTGTTCACACTCAGTACCCCACCAGGCTCATAGAGGCACTTTCCAAAACCAAAGAAACAGCCCACGCGGTGGTCTCTCTAGAATAGTTATCAACCTCAACTGTTGTCATGAAAAAAAAGTTACGCAAAGTAAATCTCCTACTCAAATGGAACTTGACACTGATTTCATGCATTTTTTTGTAGACAATATGTTGACAATATCAATATGGTACGAGAGAACAAAATAGCCCAGGGGGAATCCCAGAGGGGCACCACAATATCTGTAACGACATTCAGAATGAGATTTCATATCTCAACACACCATTCTCAACAATAACAAGACAAAGGAGGTGGGTGTTGGAAACGGAGATCTCTCCTGCTGTCTTTCCTTTGTCTCTCTTTGCATCGGTTACTTGTATGATTCCAAGGAAACTGTTGCCTATCTAGTCCTTGTATGTGATAACTGTATGTACCTAGAATTATATAAAATGTCACACGAGTACTAAGTTAAAATACTTTCTGATTGTAACAATCAACACTTATCAGGCCTGAACTTCAGCATCTGTAGTTACACTCTATCACCAGAGGAGGGCAGGCAGTAAGGTAGGAAATCACTCCAGTGTTTTATCTGTCTGCTCTGGACCATCTGCTGCCCTGTAGCTTCATCTTCTCCATGACCCCTCTAACTCCACCTCATTACTCTCAACCCTGGCCTCACAACCCCTTCATCTGAATCACCTCTTCACTTAAAGACTTCATGTGGACTCCACGGGGATAAGAACATCTCTGGAATACCAAACACAACAAAACAACAGGTAGGCTATAATTTCCCAACTTCCATATTGATTCACAAGGCACAAATCAGGCCTACCATTGTCTATTGTCCAACATCAAATACACCAAACAAGTTTGCCATAGATACACAACCCTTGGATGGCAACGTGCAAACTTTGTGTCGCTCCATGTGTTTTGAGACGTGAGTGACATTTTACACCAGACCAATACCCACCCTGCCCCCTGCCTTCACTCTCAGCTTTGACTCCAAGCTCCAACACAGCCCTCCGTGCTTGGGAATAGAGGGGAGAGAGAACCATATCCTGACAGGATATCCTGCTCTGAACTCCTGCTCCTGGGCTCCATGTGACCCCTTAACCCTTCCTGACCTACAGCTATAGACACAGCTCAGACCCAGCACACACAGCCACTGTGCACCCTCCACACCACTATGCTACCTCCAGTCTGAATGATGTGTTACTCAGTAGGGCATTAAATCACAGCCACTCTGATCCAAATAATTGTGTGTGGGTGTGTGTGCATGCGTATCATGTGTGTTGCGAGCTGTTCACATGCTGAGAGTGGAAGGAGGTTCCCAGTGGACGCAGCACAGGGTTGCCCAGAGACTGGAGTGGAAATCAACACTTCCTGCCAGGACAGGAAGGGCTACTGCTGTTGCCCCTTATCACTGACTACACAGGCTGCCCTGCCAGCAGGGAGGAAGAGGGCTGGGGAGAGAGATGGATGAGTGACAGACAGCAACAGTCAGATTGAGGGAGAAGACAAAGGCTACATGGATAGAAAGTTAGATCAATTGATAGGATCAGAGTGGAATGTAAGGGATGTGGACAGGGAATGATAGGCTACTCTAATGATAGGCTACTCTAATGATAGGCTACTCTAATGATAGGCTACTSTAATGATAGGCTACTCTAAAGTGAGGTGCACGCCACATTATCAGCATGGTTAAGGTATCAGTTACGGTCGGTGACAAAAATACACAAATCTAACAACTAAGATTAGATAGAAAGCATTCTTTGAGATTGTCTGTTTGTACAGTATATGAACGTAAAACAAATCTGCATGCGGTTCATTGTGGAGAGTGATCGATTTTGAGTTTGTAGTGACAAGGTGGTTAAATACTGTATGTATCGCCATAACAAACCCCTGGTGTTATTATGATAACATGCAGGACACCGTCAGCGGCTACACATCGACTTCCCCCAGCCTACGCACAGTCAAGTTAACTCTGCTACCCCTCCAACAGTTGTGTATGCAAAGGGTAACAGAGTGTTTGGGAGCAGGGTGAGGAAGGTCTCAGCACTTGGGATTGTCCCAGATGAACACAAGCCACTCCCTCCTTTTCAAAAGCCCATGGCAGAGGCCAGAGCACCCTCCTCTCCGGTTCCTAAGCACATGTAAACTAAGGGGATTAAGTGACATCAACAGAATAACCAAAAACAAATTCTTTCTGCCTTTAGCAGGTCCTCTCTTTGACAATTTTTCTGCCCTCTTAAAGTTAACACTCCACAAATGCGGGCTGACTCACTAAAGTGTGGGTGGGTCTGTTTCCAATTTTCTCACCCCTCTGCCCCAAAAAGAAAACGTTCTTCCAAAAACAACAAAACAAGCAACAAAAAAAGCCACACTTAAATGTTCCACACTATTAAAGACACAGGCCAAACTAAAGCAGCTCCATCTTGTGGCTCCGCAAATGCTTCTCATTGTTTTCCTTCCTTTCTTTGAGGGAGCGTGGGAGCACACTCAGAGCAGAGGAGAAACCTGTGCTGAAAACCACAGGAGGAAGCCGGTAACATGAGCAGGGGGATGCATAATGAGCCGGGGGAGAAGAGAAGAGAGAAGCCAGGGAAAGGGCGAGAATGATAGAGTGAGAGAGCACTTTAACTGGGTACAAAGTTAATATCTAAAGCACAGACTTAAAAAACTAAAGTTTACATAGAACATAAAGTTATTACACCAGTGACTTGTTATATTAACAGACAGTTCTCACACACAAAATAAGGCATTTCTACAGAGACTTTGTCCTTCCACAATCGTGGGGGAAAAAAAGTTATATCTAGAACCTTAAAGGGTTCTTCGGCTGTCCCCATAGGAGAACTCTTTGAATAACCTTTTTTGGTTGCAGGTAGAACCCTTTTGTGTTCCATATAGAACCCTTTCCACAGAGGGTTCTACATGGAATCCAAAAGGGGGACAGCCCGAAAAACCCTTTTGGAATCCTTTTTTTCTGGTGCATACTATCACAGAGTAGAGCTGAAGCAGGGTCTTACCAGTTCGTAGGGTGAACATCCAGTTAGTTTAGTGTCAGGGTGTCTCTACGCCATATCCAGTCCACAGCAGGCAGGTACAGTGTCAGCTCCCTCTATCCAGGCTAGCAGGGAGAAAGTGAGGGGCGGGAACAAAAGGCACAGAGGGAGAGTGAGGAAGTGGGAGAAAGAGATGAACCACTGAGCTGACTTGTGGACTCTCCCTCTCACTCTCACACACACAGTCACACGTATGCCCAGCCTGTACGCAGTTGCCCCCCCCCCCCCTATTGCTGACTCTGGGGCAGCTTATGTCAGAGTTGCCTCAGAAGCTGAAGCAGAGAGTAGAGGAAGAGAAAGAGAGGATTAGAGTGTGGGTAGCGGTGTGTGTGAGTGAGAGAGCGGAGCTGCGGCGGGGGGGGTTAAGGTAGGAGGGACCTGCACTGCTCGGAGAGGGCCGGAGGCAGTCTACTAAAGACAATGACAGGAAACACTATATCAGGAGGCAAAACACAGATGCAAAAAGAATTTAAAAGAGCAAAAAGAATGACATCCACATGGAAAACAAACTATGCCTCGACTGCAAACAATGATATACAAAACAACAATGGTAAAGATAAGAAATGTTTAGCCCTGCTGTTTGTCCTACTGTATACCAACATCACTGTTTCACTGCTAGGAATGCACACACACACAAATCATATCTTGTGATAACAGTAGCTCCCCCAGTACTCCCTGTTTATCCTTTGCTGCTGGGCCACAACAGGCACAGTCTGTCCCCAGTCTGACTGCACACACAAGGGGATGGATTTCACCCTAATTCAATTTCTTCTCCAGGGGGAAAGGTGAACCAGGGGGACATGGATTAACATGTCTCTTGTGGAGCTGCCCGTCTCACACTGTGGAGAGCTGATAGTAGATGGGATGATTAGCTAATTGTTAGTAAACTGTTGACTGGGTCAGTTTGACTAAATAGTCTGCAGTCTTGTGGATCAAACTAGAGAGCAGAGTTCCATTAACAAAAACAGTCCAAGCCCTTCACATTCATTACTGTAATATGACTTGATAAATTGGCTGCAGGTTATGAAGGCTGTTCAAGCCAGATTAATTTCATTCTGGAAAAATAAAACAATGCTGTGCGTCACTGTCGGCCAAGCAGCACGACAAACACAGTGAATGTGTTTATCATTAACATGACTAAATACATGGCTGAGGTCCTACTAGAGTGGGTATGTAACATAAACACAGTGAATGTTGTTTATCATTAACATACTAAATACATGGCTGAGGTCCTACTAGAGTGGTATGTAACATAAACACCGTGAATGTGTTTATCATTAACATGACTAAATACATGGCTGAGGTCCTACTAGAGTGGGTATGTAACATAAACACAGTGAAGTGTTTATCATTAACATGACTAAATACATGGCTGAGGTCCTACTAGAGTGGGTATGTAACATAAACACAGTGAATGTGTTTATCATTAACATGACTAAATACATGGTGAGGTCCTACTAGAGTGGGTATGTAACATAAACACAGTGAAGTGTTTATCATTAACATGACTAAATACATGGCTGAGGTCCTACTAGAGTGGGTAGTAACATAAACACAGTGAAGTGTTTATCATTACATGACTAAATACATGGCTGAGGTCCTACTAGAGTGGGTATGTAACATAAACACAGTGAAGTGTTTATCATTAACATGACTAAATACATGGCTGAGGTCCTACTAGAGTGGGTATGTAACATAAACACAGTGAATGTGTTTATCATTAACATGACTAAATACATGGCTGAGGTCCTACTAGAGTGGGTATGTAACATAAAACACGTGAATGTGTTTATCATTAACATGACTAAATCATGGCTGAGGTCCTACTAGAGTGGGTATGTAACATAAACACAGTGAATGTGTTTATCATTAAACATGACTAAATACATGGCTGAGGTCCTACTAGAGTGGGTATGTAACATAAACACGTGAATGTGTTATACTATTAACATGACTAAATACATGGCTGAGGTCTTACTAGAGTGGGTATGTAACATAAACACAGTGAACGTGTTTATCATTAACATGACTAAATACATGGCTGAGGTCCTACTAGAGTGGGTATGTAACACGCACAAACACCTACAGATGTGGATGTGTGATGTTTGCAGTGATTGATCTGTGTCCTTTCCCCTCTGTTTAGTTCACCAACCCCTCTGCTAAGCCTTAAATCTAACGCTGCTCTCCAACTGACAGGAGAGACGAGGCACTAAGTCTAGACTCCCTGTAGCCCAGCTTACAATGTACACCGCTTTGAAAGAGATGTGGAATGAATGTACATGTTCTTCTTACGTAATGTTTACTTCCAAAAATTGGAACCATGCAACCGTGTGGTTGATGGAGAATGTACAGTATTTGAAAAATGACTTAATCTTTGAATCTGAGTGTTGGGGATGTAATGTGAAAATATTATTTTCTGAATCTAGATTTGATGATACTGTAGATCTGTCTGTTAGAAAACATGGTGTGGAATATATATCATTCTAGTCTAGGTGGATGTTGACTCGATGCCAAAGGCCACAGTCATATGAGTGTAGAAGTAGAAAGCCACTAAGGATGGGTACTGATCTCAGTCAGACTGGGGAGTCTGTGGAGCGGAACCCATACACTCTTAGAAAAAAAAAGGTGCTATCCAGAACCTAAAAGGGTTCATCGGTTGTCCCCATAGGAGAACCCTTTGAAGAACCCTTTTTGGTTKCAGGTAGAACCCTTTTGAGTACCATGTAGAACTGTTTACACAGAGGGTTCGATATGGAACCCAAAAGAGTTCTACCTGGAACCAAAAAGGGTTSTCCTGTGGGGACAACTAGACCCAGCCTAATCTACACCACCATCTCAGCCGAACAACCCTTTTGGAGCCCTAGAGTGTATGAATGGAATGTTTCTCTGCCGGATTGTTGCTGTATATGTTACTATGTCTATTAGCTTTATTTTCATCACACAAATTAGTGAACCATGGCTTTATAAAACTAAACTGTATGACAGTGGCTAGGGGGATGTCTTATTTTACATTCCCCTCACTGTATCCTGAAACGAGCTCCGTTACAATCCCCTTGTAAAATGCAACATAAAAAAAAAAATCGACATGTGACGACTCCCCTTTGGGAAAGAGGAATTCCTTCTCTGGGCTGGAACCAAGTCAACCTCCCTTTCTCCTGCTTGATTTAGGCTTTCATCTTGTTTAATATTGGCCTGTACACAACCCTTACAACCAGTCAAATAAATCTACCCCTATGATAACAATACTCAGATTGTTTTTGGATCACTGTGCATTCAGCTGCAGACTCCTATTTCATTTCTAGTATAATTTGTCGCTTCCTCTTCCGCATACTGACAAAGAATCTTCAACATTTAGATAAAAAGACGGTGGAAAGAAAAACATGGGGAACTGAGGACATAGAATGACAGAGGAAACAGTCCAGTGGGATTAATACACACAGCGAGAGTAAGAGGGAGAGATTCTGTGAGAGGTGGGCAGAGAATCCCAGCGGGAACCTAGTGTCTGTGTGGTCTGGTCCGGCTGTGTATGTGGTGCTGTTGGGAAACAGGCCTGACTCACCACAGCACACAGAACCACAGTAACGCTATGTAGCCTTCAGCTTCACATGCAACCAGAACAGAGCAAGAATGCATGCTCTTCTCTCCTCCTCCATGTCCAATCCCTCCCTCCCTGTTGCCCAGGCTGCAGATGCTTGCCTGGGTTAAAATCTCTGTGAGGCCCATCTTTAAGGCCATATCTGATGATTGTAGCAGACAGAGCTCTCAGCTTAAGGACATAGTGGTGGGTTTAACAGCATGCTTTGGATGCTTCTGCACCATGTATTAGACACCAATATCAGTCACACAAGAGAAGACTGTTTCCTTGGGTTAAAATCTGGTACATCATGTCCCCTCTGTCGTCCTCAACAGGATCACATGGTCAAACCATGGTTAAGCACAGGTCCGATCGGCTTGGTCTGGTCCTGAGAGTTGAGAAAGTTGAGTTGAGAGGCCATGGTGCATAATGCTAATTAACGCTGGTCGTGGTTGTGATGTAAGAGCAGACATAACCCTTCGACCCCCTGACGTTAGTAATGATTCTGAGATTCATAATGGATTCCGTGGAGACAGAGACCCTGGGCTGCTGCTGCTCACACAGTGGAGAGCCTASTCTTTCTGTTCCATCAAGTGGAACATATCTACCTGCTGTTGGAGAAAAAACAAAACAACAATTAGATAAAAAAATGTATTCTATCGCTTTGTTTCACGGAGGAGGAGGAATTAATTGGGAAATAGTTTTCATCCAGTTTTAATTTTGACACAGCCAGAACTCAAACTCAAAAACATTATTAAGAACAGAAAAAAAAGTAAACAGAACATAAAAGGTGTGTTGAGAAGCCGATTTTAAAGGGCCGGTGCTCATTTTCTCCTGTACAGCCAACAGGCATTTGGGCCGGAACAGCCAGGCGACTGTAGAGGGCCCCCAACCCCATCTGCTTTTGTAGGTCACCATTACATCAGCATGTTTATGGAAAAGACTTGGAAACACTTTTCATCTTGACCTACTTTTAGATTTATGTATGTGGCAATACTCTGGTTTCTCAACATTATTCACTGTATCAATTATGGAGTAAGGTTACCTTGGTTTCCAGTAATAAATGAGAGAGAAATTGCATCAATGGATGCGCAGATTAGAATATTCCCTTAATGAAGTTCAAAAGTAATATGTAAGAAGTTAGGGTGCACATTATGTGAAGGGGTTGGGACTCTTCGGGATCGGTGACCCCCCACGGGACGGTTGAGCTAACGTGCCCTAATGTGATTAGCATGAGGTTGTAAGTAACAAGAACATTTCCCAGGACATAGACACATCTGATATGGGCAGAAAGCTTAAATTCTTGTTAATCTAACTGCACTGTCCCATTTACAGTAGATATTACAGTGAAAGAATACCATGCTATTGTTTGAGGAGAGTGCACAGTTATGTACTTGAAAATGTATCAATAAACCAGTTAGGCACATTTGATCAGACTTGATACAAGAGTTTGAACAGAAATGCAATGGTTCATTGGAGCAGTCTAAAACTTTGAACATACACTGCTGCCATCTAGCGGCCAATATCTAAATTGCGACTAAACTGGAATAATACATTCTGGCCCTTCTCTTGCATTTCAAAGATGATTAAAATATATATAACAAATACGCATGTTTTTTTCTTTGTATCATATTTTACCAGATCTAATGTGTTATATTCTCCRACATTAATTTCACATTTCCACAAACTTCAAAGTTTTTCCTTTCAAATGGTATGAAGAATATGCATATCCTTGCTTCAGGTCCTGTGCTACAGGTTGGCTATTGGGAGAGCGCTCTCAGACAGACGAGTAGGAGGGTTTGGGTCTGGTATTATGTGATGAATGACTCCATGTTGACTGGTACCAGGGGTTAAGTACTGACTCTGGCCTCTCGGAGTGCAACCTGGCCTCAGAGCATTTCGTATTATTCAGTAAATGTGACCAACTGCCTTGATTCAGTCTTATGTAACAACATTTGAAATGGTGTTTTTTACATTAGATAAAAGCAGAGACACAGAGCTACATCCCCTAACCCGGATGACGCTGGGCCATTTGTGCACCACCCTATGGGACTCCCAATCACGGCGGGTTGTGATACAGCCCAGGATCGAACCAGGGTCTGTAGTGACGCCTCTAGCACTGAAATGCAGTGTCTTGGACCGCAGCGCCAACAATATTTGATCTGAGCATTCTGTTCTAACAGTCAAGTACTCAAGCTAACTAGCTAACGTGAGAGAACTGCACACGGACCGTTTTACTCACTCTAGCAGGCTGTTTTCATGTTATCCAGAGTGTTGGTGACTGCAACTGTGCTGCTGGCAACAATTTACACTTTTTTGCCAACGTTTACTGACACCGGCCATATTCAACGGGTGCTGAGCATTTGTACATTTGTCAGTTATTCTGCACTCTGGCACACTCAGACGAGAGTGCTCTGATATCGGAGTAGYTAGCCAGAGTGAATGTACGWGCTACCAGAAGCTCCCAGAAGACATTTCTGGCAAAAAGTGCATTTTGATTTAAAAAAAAAGTACTTTCAAATAGCTCTCCTGTGAAGTAGTGACATACGCATAGTTTCCTGAAATGTGAGACATTCCATTTAGTATGATATACACTGCTCAAAAAAATAAAGGGAACACATAAACAACACAATGTAACTCCAAGTCAATCACACTTCTATGAAATCAAACTGTCCACTTAGGAAGCAACACTGATTGACAATAAATTTCACATGCTGTTGTGCAAATGGAATAGACAAAAGGTGGAAATTATAGGCAAATAGCAAGACACCCCCAAAAAAGGAGTGATTCTGCAGGTGGTGACCACAGACCACTTCTCAGTTCCTATGCTTCCTGGCTGATGTTTTGGTCACTTTTGAATGCTGGCGGTGCTCTCACTCTAGTGGTAGTATGAGACGGAGTCTACAACCRACACAAGTGGCTCAGGTAGTGCAGTTCATCCAGGATGGCACATCAATGCGAGCTTGGCAAAAAGGTTTGCTGTGTCAGCGTAGTGTCCAGAGCATGGAGGCGCTACCAGGAGACAGGCCAGTACATCAGGAGACGTGGAGGAGGCCGTAGGAGGGCAACAACCCAGCAGCAGGACAGCTACCTCCGCCTTTGTGCAAGGAGGTGCACTGCCAGAGCCCTGCAAAATGACCTCCAGCAGGCCACAAATGTGCATGTGTCAGCATATGGTCTCACAAGGGGTCTGAGGATCTCATCTCGGTACCTAATGGCAGTCAGGCTACCTCTGGCGAGCACATGGAGGGCTGTGCGGCCCCACAAAGAAATGCCACCCCACACCATGACTGACCCACCYCCAAACCGGTCATGCTGGAGGATGTTGCAGGCAGCAGAACGTTCTCRACGGCGTCTCCAGACTCTGTCACATGTGCTCATGTGCTCAGTGTGAACCTGCTTTCATCTGTGAAGAGCACAGGGCGCCAGTGGCGAATTTGCCAATCTTGGTGTTCTCTGGCAAATGCCAAACGTCCTGCACGGTGCTGGGCTGTAAGCACAACCCCCCCCTGTGGACGTCGGGCCCTCATACCACCCTCATGGAGTCTGTTTCTGACCGTTTGAGCAGACACATGCACATTTGTGGCCTGCTGGAGGTCATTTTGCAGGGCTCTGGCAGTGCACCTCCTGGCACAAAGGCGGAGGTAGCGGTCCTGCTGCTGGGTTGTTGCCCTCCTACGGCCTCCTCCACGTCTCCTGATATACTGGCCTGTCTCCTGGTAGCGCCTCCATGCTCTGGACACTACGCTGACAGACACAGCAAACCTTTTTGCCACAGCTCGCATTGATGTGCCATCCTGGATGAACTGCACTACCTGAGCCACTTGTGTGGGTTGTAGACTCCGTCTCATGCTACCACTAGAGTGAGAGCACCGCCAGCATTCAAAAGTGACCAAAACATCAGCCAGGAAGCATAGGAACTGAGAAGTGGTCTGTGGTCACCACCTGCAGAATCACTCCTTTTTTGGGGGTGTCTTGCTAATTGCCTATAATTTCCACCTTTTGTCTATTCCATTTGCACAACAGCATGTGAAATTTATTGTCAATCAGTGTTGCTTCCTAATTGGACAGTTTGATTTCACAGAAGTGTGATTGACTTGGAGTTACATTGTGTTGTTTAAGTGTTCCCTTTATTTTTTTGAGCAGTGTATTTCGGTATGTCTTCATTTGTGTATGTGCATCACCCATTTCGTATTATATGTTAAGAATTTGCTAAATGTACTGCCTGTTGTGGCCCAATACTGTATGTGACAAATTCTAGCTAGGTGGCTAATGTTAGCTAGGCTAGGGTTAAAGGGTTAGGGGAAGGGTTAGTTAACATGCCAAGTAGTTAATAAGTACAAAGTAGTTAAAGTTGCTAATGAGCTACAATCCTAAAGTTGTCTGTGATGAGATTCAAACTCGCAACCTTTGGGTTTGCTAGACGTTCGCGTTATAC
Organism: Salvelinus sp. IW2-2015; assembly: GCF_002910315.2. Classification (NCBI taxonomy): domain Eukaryota; kingdom Metazoa; phylum Chordata; class Actinopteri; order Salmoniformes; family Salmonidae; genus Salvelinus; species Salvelinus sp. IW2-2015. The sequence continues at coordinate 20,419,717 of NC_036847.1, forward strand.
GGCAACCCATCCACCCCGACCAACCATCATAGTTTTGTTTTTGACTTAAGTAACCATCTTTCTTATGCAACCATACCAAACATAAAATATCATACTAATTTGAGTGTCACGGATTCACTTTTACTATGTTACGTCTCGTRTATGAGACCAGGCTGGGGAGTAGAAATCAGTTCAATGTCTAGTTTTGATTTCCATTTGCTTCAGTTATGAACTAATGTGAATTCAACGTGAAATCAACAAAACATTTCACCATGTCATTGGATTTAGATTATAAATTGGGTGAAAAAATATAGAATGAAAAAAATATACAATTGTCTTACGTTGAATACTTTTTGCAAATCCAATTAGTTTTCCATGTCGATTCAACGCCATCACATGGATCTTTGGGGTTGAAATGATGTGGAAACAACACTGATTCAACCAGGTTTTGCCCAGTGGGTCATGTTTTTCTCTTCCCTACAGAGTAGTGCTAAACTAGAGCATGGTTTCTCTCGCCACACATAATACTCTCTCTAGCACGCACGCACAGACGCACACACCTATACCGAAGATATGAACAAACACATCCTGTGCATACTCAATGTCCTACTGTCCTCCTAATATTGACTTATCTGACAGACTATTAATTGACCTTTATTGTTATTACGTCTGTGCACATTAGCTTCATTATTTCATCCCAGTAGACATGGTGTAGTACTTCTGGTCAGGAGGAAAATCATTTCCCCCTGTTACTGAAATTCCCATGGAGTCTGGGAGAAACAGAGGAAGGAAAATGGCAGCAAGGAACCAGAGGCTGGATCTTCCAGGGGCCAGCAGAGCCAGTTGTCTCAGGGCATGTAGTGGCTGATTGGATAGTGTTCTCCCCACCGTCCGGTCGGTCCAGCCGTAAATGTAGAGGAGGAACATGGAGGGGTTTTAGAAAGCCATCAGGAAAGGCTTTGGTTTGGTAGAGACAAATGTGCTTTAGACACAGTAAGGTATTTGTGTGAGAGACTGTGTGAAGGATTGTACGTGTGTGTGCGTGGGTGATGGGGGATTGCTGTTCCAGTCAGCTGTGGCCTGTCTGTCAGAGACACAGCTATTTCAGATCCTCAGCCAAGTAAACATTTATCTTGCAAAATAATTATAACATCATGCAAACATGGTGATTGAAGAGATTTGGCAGATTAACACAGTTGCTAAATGCCATAAGCATGAACACACACAAATGATAATGCACAGTACCACCTACATACACTACATTACCAAAAGTATTTGGACACCTGCTCGTCGAACATCTCATTGCAAAATCATGGGCATTAATATGGAGTTGGTCCCCCCTTTGCTGCTATAACAACCTCCACTCTTCTGGAAAAGCTGTTTACTAGATGTTGGAACATTGCTGTGGGGACTTAGTGCCCGACCTCACTTAGCATTAGTGAGGTCGGGCACTGATGTTGGGCAAGAAAGCCTGGCTTGCAGTCGGCGTTCCAATTCATCCAAAAGGTGTTCGATGGGGTTGAGGTCAGGGCTCTGTGCAGGCCACTCAAGTTCTTCCACACCGATCTCGACAAACCATATCTGTATGGACCTCACTTTGTGCATGGGGGCATTGTCATGCTGTAACAGTAATGTTCCTTCCCCAAACTGTAGAAACAAAGTTGGAAACACAGAATCAACTAGAATGTCATTGTATGCTGTAGAGTTCACATTTCCATTCACTGGAACTAAGTGGCCTAGCCCGAACCATGAAAAACAGCCTGAGACCATTGTTCCTCCTCCACCAAACTTTAGCGTTGTCCTGGCATCCACCAAACCCAGATMTGTCTGTTGGACTGCCAGATGGTGAAGCGTGATTCATCCCTCCAGAGAATGTGTTTCCACTGCTCCGGAGTCCAATGGCGGCGAGCTTTACACCACTCCAGCCGACGCTTGGCATTGCACATGGTGATCTTAGCCATGTGTGCGGCTGCTCGGCCATGGAAACCCATTTCATGAAGCGACTGACGAACAGTTCTTGTGCTGACGTTGCTTCCAGAGGCAGTTTGGAACTCGATAGTGAGTGTTGCAACCGAGGACAGACGATTTTTACACGCATTGCGCTTCAGCAAAGGTCAGTCCCATTCTCTGAGCTTGTGTGGCCTACCACTTTGCGGCTGAGCATTTGACCAACTAACTTGTAGGAAAGGTGGCATCCTATGACGGTGGCATGTTGAAAGTTACTGAGCTCTTCAGTAAGGCTATTCTACTTCCAATGTTTGTCTTTGGAGATTGCATGACTGTGTGCTTGATTGTAAACACCTGTCAGCAACGGGTGTGGCTGAATTAGCAAAATCCACTAATTTGAAGGGGTGTCCACATACTTTGTATATAGTGTATTAAACATACATATTATAACAACTGCCCCCCAAACCAAATTCTCTCTCTCATGCAGCAGCATGAGTAAGAGGAGCAGCTGCAGAGCTCAGGCAGGAGGAGTGAGGAATGTGAGGGGGGGACAGACCCAGAAGAGGGAGAGACAGGGGCCAAGGCTCTGCCCAGATACAGTCAAGTTCCCCATTCACTAGGTTAGCAGCAGCAGGGTCCCACAGGGCTTGGCTGGGGGGGGGGGGTTCAGACAGCTTTGATGGTGTGAAGCTGCAGACAGAGACTGAGGCACTACACACATCCCCACACTGTCTCACATCACCAATTCTGCAACTGCATAGAGGCACTACTGATGAAGTAATCAAACGACCCTGTCACGTGCAAAGATACAGGCATTTTAAGAAGCACAGTACACGTGGTACAGGACTGTTTCTGTTTCCACACTGAGCTAAAGGCTAGAGCTGCCACTTTTAAGGAGCGGGACACTAATCCAGACCCATAAGAAATCCCGCTACGACCTCCGATGGGCCATTCAATAGGCAAAGCGTCAATAGCCACAACCCATAAGATTGCTAAATAGTTCATCAAAAACTACCTGGACTATCTGCATTGACCCCCCCCCCCCCCCCCTTTGCACGTAACTATTTTGACTCATCACACGCTCCTACTAATGCTTATTATCTATCATGTTGCCTAGTCACTTTACCCCTACCTATATGTACATAGGCTATCTACCTCAATTACCTTGTACCCCTGAACCTCATGTATGTAACCAAGTTATTGTTACTCATTGTGTATTTATTCCTAGTGTTATGTTTTTAAAAAAAATCTCGGCATTGTTGGGAAGGGCTGTAAGTTTCACTGTTATTCTACACCTGTTGCTTACAAAGCATGTGACAAATAAAATTTGATTTGATTCAATTGGATAAATCCATGTTTTTGCAGACTATCACTGCTCCTTTTTGAGGGACTTGTCTGCAGACGGAATGCTTTCAGAGGGGGAGTCATCAAAACAGGAAACGTTTTATGTTGCTGAAACATTCCTTTTTTAACTCTCACAGGCGAACTAAAATAAATAACCCACTTTAGGCTGTCTGATGCTGAACTGAAGGATGCGGCCCAAGGGAGAGAGAGACCAGAGAGACCAACCCCGGAACGGGGTAGAGGTCCCAGCACCTTGTGAAGTCATTTCCTGTAAGAGAGCACAGCCCTGACTATGTGGCTGCTGCAGCCTGCCGTCTAGTGCCAGTCATGACTGCAGTCCTCCATACTGTAACATGTCTGGGGGCTACACCCTCATCTTCAGACCTAGCAGTAGTAGCACCACCATCTAGTCATCAAATACATCTGGCTGCTCTACTATAATCTATAACCTTATTTTACACTTCTACTCACAGACTGAAGCTGGCTGATATTCTTAAGGCACCTTCGATAATATTTCCTAGCCCCTTTGAGAGGTATCCATATATACTATATCCGCTATAAAATACATTTTTTTCTCCAGTTGACCAAAGTGGGATTAAAATAGTGATTTTTTTGGCAAACAATCTACACAAAATACTCTGTAATGTCAAAGTGGAAGAACATTTTTAGCATTTTAATAGGAGTTAAGATTAATAGGAATTAAATAACTGAAATAGTTGGTGCAGGGGTGTTCAGTGCGCTGAGTCAATACATGTTATAAAACACCTTAGGCTGTGATTACAGCTGTGAGTCTTCTTGGATATGTCTCTAAGAGCTTTACACACCTGCATTGTGCAATATTAGTCCATTATTCTTTTCATAATTCTTCAAGCTCTGTCAAGATGTTGGGGATCATTACTAAACAGCCATTTTCAGGTCTTGCCATAGAATATCTAACAGATTTTAGTCAAACTGTAACTTGGCCACTCGAACAGTCACTGTCTTTTTGGTAAGCATCTCCAGTGTACATTTATCCTTGTGTTGTAGGTTATTGTCCTGCTGAAAGGTGAATTCCTCTCCTAGTGTCTGGTGTAAAGCAGACTGAAGCAGGTTTTACTCTAGGATTTTGCCTGTGCTTAGCTCCATCTCGTTTCCTTTTATCCTGGAAAAACTTCCCAGTAATTGCTGATGTCAAGCATACCCATACCATGATGCAGCCACCACCACACTTGAAAATAAGGAGGCAGTTACTCAGTGATGTGTTTAAACCTAAAAGTGTATTCTTTTGCAGTATTACTTTAGTGCCTTGTCGCATACAAAATAGTGTTTTGGAATTTTTCCTCTCTATATTTGTATTATTTTCACTGTCATTTAGGTCATTATTGTGGAGTCACTACAATGTTGTTAATCCATTCTCAGTTTTCTCCCATCACAGCCATTGAACTCTGTATCTGTTTTAATGGCCTTATGGTAACATCCCTAAACAGTTTCATTCCTGTCCTGCAGCTCAGTTCAGAAGTACGACTGTGTCTTTGAGCTGTCTGGGTGGGTTAATACATAATCCACAGCATCCTTATTAACTTGACCATGCTTAAAGATGTCTGATTTGTTATTGTTACCCATCTACCAATCACTGCCCTTCTTCATGAGGCTCACCCTGTTCTTCGTAGTTGAATCTGTGCTTGAAATTCAGTACTTGACTGATACAGATGTTGTATGRGTGGGGGACAGAGGAAAGGTTAGTCATTAGAAAAATAATGTTAACCCCTATTATTTCCCACAGAGTGAGTCCATGTAACTTATGTGATTTGTTGAGCCAAATTTTACTCCTGAACTAATGTAGGCTTGCCTGAACAAAGGGGCTGAATATGTATCCATCAACTATATTTTAGTTATCAAATTTGTATTAATCAACAACTTTGACCTTTGAGTATTTTGAGTAATCCCACTTTGTAACACAATAAAATGTGAAGAAATCCCAGGGGTATGAATTATTTTGCAAGGCACTGTAAAGGCCTACAACTGGAGACAATGAGGACATGCGGAACAAAATACGCACACATACAAAACCCCTCTACATGAAATGGAGCAGCAACTGTGGAAATTATTTCCTCTTGCAGCCAATCATCTGGGCCATTCCCAGCTCTGGAGACACACAGGCACATCTTTGTTTGTGCACGCTGCATGATTCTTTGTTTTCTATTAGTCACAGTTACACTATCTGGCCGGCCRCTACAGAGGACCGGCCAACCGTCCGCACCCTGACGGACAGCGGACTGCTGCCGAATACTATGATCTCTGAGGGAGATGACAAGTCATTGAGGAAACTGTCACTAACAGAGACAAGCCTCTAGATGTGACACTAAGCCAATACGAACCTGTTATCCCCAGCCAGGTCTTCATCTCATCCAGGAGCAGCAGAGAGACTTGACTCACCAGAAGATCCAGCCACCAATCCAGCGGCGACAGCCACTTCTCTCCACTCCATCTCCCAGCCGCTGCAGTGATATGATGACAGGCTTTGGAGGCTGGTCTGCAATTTGGAGCTGGACAGAGAGGAGACAGACACACTGACAGACACACAGACTACAGACATTCTAATTATGGATAACTAAGAGTGGAATGGGCCTTTGATTCCTATAGAATTCTCCTTTGTTAACTCAGAGGTAAACATGGCACACAGTCGGCCAGTCCCAGACTGCCAGTTATCCAGGGTCTATTGGTATTTGTTGTGCTGCTCTGCTTAATGTGCCCCTTGAGGTAGTGGCCATGGATTCCTGAAATTAATAAGGATCCGCCGCTTTTTTCAATTTTTGCCTGAAATGACATTCTCAAATCTAACTGCCTGTAGCTCAGGCCCTGAAGCAAGGATATGCATATTCTTGGTACCATTTGAAAGGAAACACTTAAGTTTGTGGAAATGTGAAAGGAATGTAGGAAAATATAACACAATAGATTTGGTAAAATACAACAAACAAAAAAACAACCGTTCTTTTGTATTTTTTGTACCATCACCTTTGAAATGCAAGAGAAAGGCCATAATGTATTATTCCAGCCCAGGTGCAATATACATTTTGGCCACAAGATGGCAGCAGTGTATGTGCAGAGTGTTAGACTGATCCAATGAACCATTGCATTTCTGTTCAACATTTTGTATCAAGACTGCCCAAATATGCCTAATTTGTTTATTAATAACTTTGTTCAAAATTGTGCACTCTCCTCAAACAATAGCATGGTATCACTAATAGCTACTGTAAATTAGACAGTGCAGTTAGATTAGCAAGATTTTAAAGCTTTCTGCCAATATCAGATATCTATGTCCTGGGAAATGTTCTTGTTACTTACAACCTCGTGCTAATCGCATTAGCCTACATTAGCTCAACCGTCCCGTGGAAGGGACACTGATCCCGAAGAAGTTTTAACATAGTTCAAACCAAAAGTCAGAGCAGAGGAGGATTTTCCAATGACAGAATTCCTCTCAACCCACACATACTTCCTACAGTTACAGCCGTCAACATGTAATCAGCTGGTATGAAGAGCAGTGCAAGTGAGAGAAATTGAGGAAAAAGAGCTGCTGTTCCATATGAAAGTTACGTGACAGTTATACGATAAATAATTGGGATATCAAATGGACAATTACAATGTTCCAGTTTCTATTGTCTTGAGGGTGAGTGTTTTTTTACKATTTTTTGTGGAGTGAGAAGAGTATGATTCCCCATCATGCAATCTGAGCAAACCCCTGGGATACACATTTCAATCCCAATTCCAGTCCCAAAAAAAGACGTCCTATTTTTACCAGCGTTACACTCCATAGAGGGAAAGCACCAGCCCTGAGCTTTTGGTTTCCCCGCAGATATGTTGTCCTTCCAGAAATGAAAATAAACACACGGAAAACCACAAGGATAAATTTGGCTGCTTGTGTGGAAAATACGTTTTTTCTGTCTCTGTGAATGCTCTCTTGCATGCATTCTTAAAAATAGATAGTTGAGGGGAAATGTTGGGGGAAAAAGTAGTGGATGATTAAGTACATTAATGGCTGGCATTGAGTGTCCACAGAGACAAAGAGGGAATCATTGATATTTTGCTTATAAACATGCAAAGCATAGATCACCCAGAACAGCTATGGTATACATGTAATTCAAAACTAACAAATGCCAAGTAAGAATTTAMGATCATATGAGTATCATAAGTCATAATGTAATGCAAAAGATAGAAACAGAAGTGATGTTAAATTACACATGCAAAACTGTGTTCATCAGAGGAGSGTTGGCGCTCACTGGCTAAATAGGCTGCTGATGTTTGTTCAATTCTGTCTGCTCAGCGTTGGCTAACGGACACAGTATCACCTGTTGCTCCATATCTAACTGGGAATCCCATTGGGTAATGTGGGAAATGTCTCGCTGAAATAACTGAAACTGTCCAGCTTTGGTATCACAAACAGATACATTTTTTGACAAATTCCTCCCAGTGCAAGCCAGTGATATAGCAGCTACATGTACTGCAACTGCCAAAATAAATGAACCACTTAAGTAAATGAGGGACACAAAGTATATTGAAAGCAGGTGCTTCCACACAGGTGTTGTTCCTGAGTTACTTAAACAATTAACATCCCATCATGCTTAGGGTCATGTATAAAAAATGTCTAGTTGACTATTATTTTTTACTATCCAGGCTAGAAGAGATCTCTGTGACTTTGAAAGAGGGGTCTCAAAAGGAGCATAGGGTGTGTGCCTGTCTGTCACCAGATCTCAAACCAACGTAAAACTTGAGCCTGAGAAAGCGTTTTCCACCACCATCAACAAAATACCAAATTATGGAATTCCCAAACACTTGTAGAATCTATACCAAGGCGCATTGAAGCTAGTCTGGGGGCTCAAAGCCATTTAAGACACTTTATGGTGGTGTTTCCTTTATTTTGGCAGTTACCTGTATATTGTAGCTGGTGTGCAGGGTGGGGCTGGTATAAAGTATAGTCTGCCTCTTGGCAGTGACAATGGATGCTTCGCTTCTCCAGCTGCAGTAACAGTTGTCAGCTGCTCTTCCCGGATCTCCACGGTAACGTGAGCCACGCTGTTATCGGATCCAGGGAGCTTTTCCTCCCCGGGAAAGAAAAATATGTAGGGGAGGAAGAGAAGAAGGAGAGAGCGAGAGAGGGGAGCAGAGGGTTTGGTCATGGTCCCATGTGGGAGTATTTAATAACAAACATTAAAAATACCACAGAAATCCTTAACCACATTCCCACGGTCTGACTGTAGCTAGGCCCTGACAGCAGGGTTAGAAATACCAGCCACTGGACCTGCTCCAGAGTGTGCAAGCGCACACGCACGCACATATACTGTTGAGCGTGAAAAACCCAGCAGGGTTGCAGTTCTTGACACAAACTGGTGCACCTGGCACCTACTACCATACCCCATTGTAAGGCACTTACAATGTATTCGGAAAGTATTCAAATCCCTTAAAATTTTCCGCGTTGTTACATTACAGCCTTATTCTAAAATGGATTAAACACTTTTTTCCTCATCAATCTACACACAATACCCGATAATGACAAAGCGAAAACAGTTTTTATTTTATTTTTTAGCAATGTTTCATTTTTTAAAAACAGAAATATCTTATTTATGTAAGTATTCAGACCCTTTGATATGAGACTCGAAATTGAGCTCAGGTGCATCCTGTTTCCATTGATCATCCTTGAGTTGTTTGTACAACTTGATTGGATTCCACCTGTGGTAAATTCAATTGATTGAACATGATTTGGAAAGGCACACATATGTCTATATAAGGTCCCACAGTTGACAGTGCATGTCAGAGCATAAACCAAGCCATGAGGTCGAAGGAATTGTCCGTAGAGCACCGATACAGGATTGTGTCAAGGCACAGATCTGGGGAAGGGTACCAAAACATTTCTGCAGCATTGAAGGTCCCCAAGAACACAGTGGCCATTATCCCTTTATTTTTATTTGTTAATTTTTTTGTACTTTATTTATAGACTTCCAGTGAAAGAGGACAAGGCGGCGAGCTAGCAGCGAGGCAAATGCTATTGCATTCGCCTGATGCGTGGCAGTACTCTGGTCTAGGGGAAGTACCCCAAAAATGGCAGTGAATGGGTTGAGGCTAACAGTTGTATTACACATATGTGAGAATGCCTCAAAATGGGGTCCCAGAAGCCACTCAAAGATTGGCATGACCAAAATGTGTCCCACAGTCACTGGACACTGGTGTCATGTCAAACACTTGGTCATTATTTTGATATATTTTTGCCAATCTGTCATTTGAGTAATGGAGACAGTGCAAAATGTTTAATTGAATGAGCCCATGCCTTATGCAAAATTATGAGATGTGGATATACTCAATACTTTGTTACCATACATCGTCAGGTAGCTTGTCTTGCTCCCATGCAGATTTAYAATTTGCCAAGGAAGGCCGGATTAATGTTCTGTATTATGTCATATAATCTGGAGATTGTGCCCTTTAGATACGGGTTAAGATCTAAGCACCTCTCGACTGGACATCTAGTGATTTMATTTATTTATTTAGTGGGCTCGATACCTGCAAAGCTGATTACAGGTATCTAAAAAAGTGGCTATTGGGAATATTATGGTCAACCCTCAGAGCATCGAATGAGACAAATGTGTCATCAACAAATAGGTCACAAAAAAACACCAGACCATTCCTGTCAGAACTGGAATGCCGTGTCAATCTGTGATGCTGGGAAGAGATTGGCCTATTTTATTGCCTTACCTCCTCACGCCATTTGCACACACARTTTTTTTCTTCTTTCTATTGTGTCATTGACTGTACGCTTGTTTATRCCATGTGTAACTCTGTTGTTGTTTGTGTCGCACTGCTTTGCTTTATCTTGGCCAGGTCGCACTTGTAAATGAGAACTCGTTCTCAACTAGTTTACCTGGTTAAATAAAGGTGAAATAAAAATGAAAAAAAGATTATTACATGTTAATGGAGAGACGCAGCTTGCTTGTTTAAGGCTAAAGTGATTTCGGGAATTGGGACCAGATTATAAGGGAGTTCTTGACAGTGGGATTCAAAACATGGGTGCCAAGCTACCTAAGGCTAGACACTGAGCTCTCTCTTTCCATGTCTTAATAGGATACCCTACTAACATACTGTGAGCATGTTAAATACTAACAAGTTTGTACTCCCAAAGGACCACGTGTATTATTCTTTACTATTTGTCTGGTTGGTCCGCCTTGGTGCTTAGTGGCTGCTGGCACGGGACCACAGGTTGTACAGACAGTAATTAATACTGCAGGACAGGTATTAATTACCAAGCATTTGCCAGTCATTTTTCAGTGTTCTGGCTGGTTAGGATGTTTAACCGAGGATTACATTTACACAAATGTTGAATTATGTGTTTTCTAATTATTGTATATTTTTATGGATTTTAAGTCATCCCAAGTGGATGGGGTTGGTCGGGGGGACATACATAATAGTGAAGACATCAAACTATAAAATAACACATATTGAATCATGTAGTAAACAAACWAAAAAAGTGTTAAACAAATTAAAATATTTTATATTTGAGATTCTTCAAATGTCCACCATTTGCCTTGACAGCTTTGCACACTCTTGGTATTCACTCAACCAGCTTCACCTGGAATGCTTTTRCAACAGGCTTGAAGGAGTWTCCACATATGCTGAACACTTATTAGCTGCTTTCCCTTCACTCTGGTGCCCYACTCATCACAAACCATCTCAATTTGGTAGAGGTTGGGGGATTGTGGAGGCCAGGTCATCTGATGCAGCACTCCATCACTCTCTTTCTTGGTAAAATAATCCTTATACAGCCTGGAGGTGTGTTTTGGGTCATTGTCCAGTTGAAAAACAAATGATAGTCCCACTAAGCACAAACCAGATGGGATGGCAAATCGATGCAGAATGCTGTGGTAGCCATGCTGGTTAAGTGTGCCTTGAATTCAAAATACATCACAGACAGTGTCACCAGCAAAGCACCCCCACACCGTAACACCTCCTCCATGCTTTACGGTGGGAAATACACATGCAGAGATCATCCGTTCACCCACACCACGTCTCACAAAGACACGGTGGTTGGAACCAAAAATTTGGACTCCAGACCAAAGGACACATTTCTACTTGTCTAATGTCCATTGCTCATGTTTCTTGGCCCAAGCAAGTCTCTTCTTCTTATTGGTGTCCTTTAGTAGTGGTTTCTTTGCAGCAATTCAACCATGAAGGCCTGATTCACACAGTCTCCTCTAAACAGTTGCTGTGTGTTACTTGAACTTTGTGAAGCATTTATTGGGCTGGTAACTCTAATGGACTCATACTCTGCAGGAGAAGAAACTCTGGGTCTTCCTTTCCTGTTTATTTTATTTTTTTCACCTTTATTTAACCAGGTAAGCCAGTTGAGAACAAGTTCTCATTTACAACTGAGACCCGGCCAAGATAAAGCAAAGCAGTGCGACAAAAAAACAACAGAGTTACACATGGGATAAACAAACGTACAGTCAATAACACAATAGAAAAATCTATGTACAGTGTGTGCAAATGTAGTAAGATTAGGYAGGTAAGGCAATAAATAGGCCATAGAGGCGAAATAATTACAATTTAGCATTAACACTGGAGTGATAGATGTGCAGATGATGATGTGCAAATGAGCTGTTCTTGCCATAATATGGACTTGGTCTTTTACCAAATAGGGTTATCTTCTGTATACCACCCCTTCCTTGTCACAACACAACTGATTGGCTCAAATGCATTAAGGAAAGAAATTCCACAAATTAACTTTTAACAAGGCACACCTGTTAATTGAAATGCATTCCTACCTCAGGTGAAGCTGGTTGAGAGAATTGAAATGCATTCCAGGTGAGAAAATGGCAAGTGTGAAAGCTGTCATCAAGGCAAAACCGTGTGGCTATTTGAAGAATAAAATATTTTGATTTGTTTAACAGTTTTTGGTTACTACATGATTCCATATGTGTTATTACATAGTTTTGATGTCTTCACTATTATTCAACAATGTAGAAAAATTAAAAAAATTAAAGAAAAACCCTTCAATGAGTAGGTGTTCTACAACTTTGGACCGGTAGTGTATATTGTTTTATTATCCTTCAAATATGCATATTGCATAAGATACATTAGAGAACTGAGTTGGATAGAGCTCTAATGAGGTTCTGTTTAACATGGTAGTATTTTGCTCTAGTCTAGGAGAGGTAGATGCAGCAAGGCCAGCATAGGGGTCCAAGGTTTTCTTCTGGGTATTTTCTTGTTTTTCTTTTTCTTTATATTTCATTACTCTGACCTTTTCAGCACACTGGCCATGTGATTAGAAATGAATGTTGGTACGATTACTATGACTATGCCTAATTCACAAACTCCAGGCACCACATGCTTTATCACCTGGAACTTAAAAGGAATTAACCATGTGGTCAAGCATAGCCGAGTGTATGCTTATCTTAAGTCTTTAAATTCGTACATTGTTTTTCTCCAAGAGACCCATCTCCAGTCCAGACCATGATAAACTAAAGAGAGGATGGGTAGACCAAATATTTCACTCAAACTTTGAGGGGCAGCCATCCTTATCAGAAAAGGCACGTTGTGTGTCTCCTCCAAAGTAATTTCAGATACTAATGGCAGATGTATTACAGTGATGGGGAAATTGTTTAGCACACAGGTTATTCTGGCTAACCTCTATGGTCCTAATTGAGATGACGCTCAATTTTTCTCCTACCTCATCGCAACACTTCCCGACCTTATCTATCATCATTTGATATTGGGCGGAGATTTCAATTGTGTATTACATTCAAGTCTAGACAGATCCAGACCGAAGCCCAACAATGTCATTTCTAAATCAGGTTCAGTGATCAACTCATTCTAGAATCCTATCATTTGTCTGATCCATAGAGGAGGAGCTATCCCACTGCTAAACAATACTCCTTTTTACTCCAGTCCACCACTCATACTCTAGGATTGACTTTTTCCTGCTGGAAAATATAATTCTTCCTTTTTAAACTAATAGCCAATATCACAGCATCATTCTCTCAGACCATAGCCCTGTCCTGCTAGATATCTGCTTTCCGGACAGTACTGTGTCACAACGCGTGTGGCGTTTTGACCCACTACTACTATCCTGTAGTGCCTTTAAAAAATACATATCAACTCACAATGATGTCTTTTTACAGATCAACTGCACCCCTGACGTGTCTCACTCTGTGTGGGAGTTGTTAAAAGCATATCTAAGGGGCCAAATTATTTCATACACAGCGTATGACAAAAAAAATGCACTAAAAGCTTATCAGAGCTATCTCAACTCATTCTAGATGTGGACAACAGGTATGCCTCTTCTCCGACTCTTTAACTCTACAAAGAGAGACTGCTACACCAATCGGAATTTGACAATCTTTCCACTAAACAAATGGAGCAGCTTCTGTTTAAGTCGAGGCAGCCATTTTATGAACACGGAGAGAAAGGTTGCAAATTCTCACCAGCTTGGACAATCTGCTGCTAGCATCACCATACCTGAAATCTGTTTAGCAGCTGATGTAACTTCTACCAGTCCCAAAGAAATCAATCAAATCAACTTAAGTAATTCTACTCTGCTCTGGACATCCCCGGTCTCAATTCAGATGAACAAACTAACATGGATGCCTCAATAAGTTATGAAACTACTCTGGCAATCCAGTTCATGCAGAGCGGTGAAGCTCCTGGGCCTGATGGCTTCCCTATTGAATTTTATGAAGGATGTCTCCTCTAAACTATTCCCTATCCTCAGCTCAATGTGCAATGAAATCCTTTCTGGTCAGACACTGCCCCAGACACTTACCCAGGTGACTATTTCGGTTTTGCTTAAAAGGACAAGAATCCCCTAGACTATGGCTCATACCGCCCTATAAGCCTTTTGTGCTGCGATTATACAATTCTCACAAGGTCCTTTCACGCCATTTAGAGACAGTGATGCCTAATATAATTAACTCAGACCAAACCTGATTTGTCTCAGGTAGGTAATATTTATTCTGTCCACTCAACTCTACAGCCAGAGGTTGTCATCCCTCTTGATGCTGAGAAAGGCTTACAACCGGGTTGAGTGGGAATATCAGTACTAGGGAGATTTGGGTTTGACCCGTCATTCCTTTCCTGGATTAAGATTTCGTACTCGTCCCCAGTAGTTTCTGTTCACACCAACAATGTTACCTCCAGCTACTTCCCTCTCCACAGGGGGGGGGGGCTGCTGTTTATCCCCTTTCCTATTTGATATGGTTATTGAGCCTTTTGCTATCAGCCTGCGCGTGGACTAGAGGATTAAGGGAATACTAAGGGGCGACTTAACTCACAAGGTGTCCTTATATGCAGATGATCTTCTTTTATACATCTCTAACCCTGTGGAGTCCATACCGTATCTCTTGGACATTCTCTGGTTATAAGTTAAACCTAACAAAAAGTGTGCTCCTCCCCATTAATCAGTTAGCAGAAGGAATTGGGTATGCCAATTTCCCATTTAAGGTGGAGCATCATGTCTTTACTTATTTGGGGATAAAGGTCACAAGCTCATTGGGCTCTGTTTAAACATGACTTCAAAACACTCCTGGCGCACACAAAGAAGGATTTTACAAGGTGGTCGTCTCTTCCCATTTTCATTAGCAGGTCACATTAATTCTGTTAAGATGACTGTACTACCTATGTTATTGCACTTATTCCAAATGATTCCCATTTCCCAAGTCAATGTTCAAAACAACTGGACAGCTAACTGGACAGCTAAGTCAAATCCATGCCTGAGAAAGGTATATCCTTAAGCCCATAAGTTTCTACATTTGAAAACAAGGATGGTCCAACTTGGGCCATCATGGAGTTACAGTCAAGCCTTCCAACGACTAGGCTAATTAGTACCGCGCCACCTAGCACCGAGGCTATCCAGCCGCAGCTAGTTGGTAAAAGCTAATTGTTCCATGTACTGTAAATAAAATACTATTCAAACTATATTGTGATGCCTTACAGAGAACATCCTCCTTCCCAAGAAGGTAGTGGAATTTGACTACGATGGTCTGGGTGGCTCCCCATTCTTCGCTGCGAACTGTAAGCTTCTGTGGGTACGGTTAAGGGTGGGGGTGTAAACGAGACCTAGAATTTCCCGTACATTAGCAGTTTAGCTATGAACAGGGTAGGCCACAATCCGCCTACAGTCTCAAGCTGTGGAACAAGTCTCTGAATGTCCTTGAGTGGCCCAGGCAGAGCCCGGACTTGAACCAGATCGAACATCTCTGGAGAGACCTGAAAATAGCTGTGCAGTGACGCGCCACATCCAATCTGACAGCGCTTTGAGGATCTGCAGAGAATAACGGGAGAAACTCCTCAAATACAGGTGTGCCAAGCTTGTAGCGTCATACCCAAGAAGACTTGAGGCTGTAATCGCTGCTTCATCAAAGTACTGAGTAAAGGATCTGAATACATTTGCACAAAAAAGGGGGTATTATGGGGAATTATGTGTAGATTGACGAGGGGGAAAAAACGATTTAATCCATTTTAGAGTTAAGGCAGTAACATAACAAAATGTGAAAAAAGTGAAGGGGTTTGAATACTCTCCGGATCTTTTGTCTTGCCCATTCACCCACTGAATGGCACACATACACAATTCATGTCTCAAGGCTTAAAAAAAAGTATTATTTAACCTGTCTCCTCCCCTTCATCTACACCGATTAAAGTGGATTTAACAAGTGACATCAATAAGGGATCATAGCTTTCACCTGGATTCACCTGATAGGTCTGTCATGGAAAGAGCATGTTTCCCAAATGTTTTCTATACTCAAGTGTATACAGACTGATGAGTTTGTCAATAGAAACACACAATCACTAAAGAGCAAGCAAGAACATACTCACAACACAACATACAGTTGAAGTCGGACTTTTACATACACTTAGGTTGGAGTCATTAAAACTCGTTTTTCAACCACTCCACAATTGTTTTGTTAACAAACTAGAGTTCTAGCAAGTCGGTTAGGACATCTACTTTGTGCATGACACAAGTAATTTTTCCAARAATTGTTTACAGATTATTTCACTCATAATTCACTATATCACAATTCCAGTGGGTCAGATGTTTACATACACTAAGTTGACTGTGCCTTTAAACAGCTTGGAAAATTCCAGAAAATTATGTCATGGCTTTAGAAGCTTCTGATTGGCTAATTGACATCATTTGAGTCAARTGGAGGTGTACCTGTGGATGTATTTCAAGGCCTACCTTCAAACTCAGTGCCTCTTTGCTTGACATCATGGGAAAATCAAAAGAAATCAGCCAAGACCTCGGAAAGTCTGATTCATCCTTGGGAGCAATTTCCAAACGCCTGAAGGTACCACGTTCATCTGTACAAACAATAGTACGCAAGTATAAACACCATGGGACCACGCAGCTGTCATACCGCTCAGGAAGGAGACGCCTTCTGTCTCCTAGAGATTATGTACTTTGATGCAAAAAGTGCAAATCAATCCCAGAACAACAGCAAAAGACCTTGTGAAGATACTGGAGGAAACAGGTACAATAGTATCTATATCCACAGTAAAACGAGGCCTATATCGACATAACCTGAAAGGCCGCTCAGCAAGGAAGAAGCCACTGCTCCAAAACCGCCATAAAAAAAGCCAGACAACGGTGTGCAACTGCACATGGGGACAAAGATCGTACTTTTTGAGAAATGTCCTATCGTCTGATGAAACAAAAATAGAACTGTTTGGCCATAATGACCATRGTTATGTTTGGAGGAAAAAGGGGGAGGCTTGCAAGCTGAAGAACACCATCCCAACCGTGAAGCATGTGGGTGGCAGCATCATGTTGTGGGGGTGCTTTGCTGCAGGAGGGACTGGTGTACCTCACAAAAGAGATGGCATCATGAGGGGGGGAAATTATGTGGATATATTGAAGCAACATCTCAAGACATCAGTCAGGAAGTTAAAGCTTGGTCGCAAATGGGTCTTTCAAATGGACAATGACCCCAAGCATTCTTCCAAAGTTGTGGAAAAATGGCTTAAGGACAACAAAGTCAAGGTATTGGAGTGGCCATCACAAAGCCCTGATCGCAATCCTATAGAAAATGTGTGGGCAGAACTGAAAAAGTGTGTGCGAGCAAGGAGGCCAACAAACCTGACTCAGTTACACCAGCTCTGTCAGGAGGAATGGGCCAAAATTCACCCAACTTATTGTGGGAAGGCTACCTGAAACGTTTGACCCAAGTTGAACAATTTAAAGGCAATGCTACCAAATACTAATTGAGTGTATGTAAACTTCTGACCCACTGGGAATGTGATGAAAGAAATAAAAGCTTAAATAAATAATTCTCTCTACTATTATTCTGACATTTCACATTCTTGAAATAAAGTGGCGATCCTAACTGACCTAAGACAGGGAATTTTTACTCTGATTAAATGTCAGGAATTGTGAAAAACTGAGTTTAAATGTATTTGGCTAAGGTGTATGTAAACTTCCGACTTCAACTGTATGTTGTGTCAAGATGGATCACACACACACAATAGTAAAGTGAGGAAGTGTTGATAGCGGTAGGTAGTACTGGTTAGCAATATCTTCCCTTTAAGGGAAGGTTTTTGGCACTGTTTTCTCAAGCAGACACTTCCACCAGGCCACGTCCTGTCCTCCCTAGCTACAGATAGGAAGGCCGGACGGTGGCTTCTGTGCTGTGGGGTAGGAAACGAAAAGGTCCATTACTTTCCGCTGCTGAAACAATGCGTCTCAGGAGAGGCATGCTTGTCGTTTGTCTGGAGTCGGTCTCCCCAGCTCGTTCTGCGTGCTCTGTTCACCCATCATGCTACAGTTTAATAAACCCTCCATGGAACACAACATTCTGGGTTGAGGGTCCCTAGCATATACTGTAGACAGAAGAAAATAAGTAATTGATAGTTATCAAACCTTTAACAAGTGCTAGATGCTATCCCGTTTCCCTGGAGTACTTAGATCAAGTCAAATAATTAATAGGTCATTGTTAGTTATCGGCTATCAGAGTGCTAGATCCCCCCCCCCCATGTGGGTTGCAAAGTACATTCACGCGGTCGCCAGTGGCTCCATGACCCAGTAACTGGGATTAGAGATTCCTGCCAGGGATTCCATTTGCCCTCCCTTCATGTTTCAAATCGTGCGTCAGTACTGTTACAGTAGGCCTTTTTTCTCCCCTAACCTCCTCCTTCTCCCAAAGCAGTCTAGCCCAAACCGCCACGCCACGCCACCGCCTCCAGCCCCCCTCTACTCCTTAGCTGCACTGAACCACCCAGCGCCCCTCTCGCTCTGGTCCCACTCTGCTCTCCACAGCTCAAGGTCAAGGACAACCTCCCTCCTCAGAGCTACCAAACTAGCCCTGTGAAACTCAAACTAGCCCATCTGGGCCACTGCAAGAGGAGCGATCAGGAGGGGGAGCCATAGGCTTTAACCCCTTTAGGCTACATTCTCCTCAGGGGTATTATGGCACACTGKGAGGCATACTCCCCTGTAAAACTACTTCATGTGTAGTCCAGCGGAGGAATGTTGGACATACAGTGCATTCAGAAAGTATTCAGACCCCTTCCCCTTTTCCACATTTTGTTACGTTAGAGCCTTATTCTAAAATGGGATACAATTATCCCCCCCCCCTAATCAATCTACACACAATAACCAATAATGAAAAAGATGAGATGTTTCTACAACTTGATTGGAGTCCACCTGTAAATTAAATTAATTGAACATGATTTGGAAAGGCACACACCTGTCTATATAAAGGTCCCACAGTTGACAGTGCATGTCAGAGCAAAAACCAAGCCACGAGGTCGAAAGAATTGTCCGTAGAGCTCAGAGACAGGATTGTGTCGAGGCACAGATCTGGGGAAGGGTACCAAAAAATGTCCGCAGCATTGAAGCTCCTCAAGAACACAGTGGCCTCCATCATACTTAAATGGAAGAAGTTTGGAACCACCAAGACTCTTCWTAGATATGGCTGTCGGGCCAAACTGAGCAATCGGGGGAGAAGGGCCTTGGTCAGAGAGGTGACCAAGAACCCTTATGGTCACTCTGACAGAGCTCCAGAATTCCTCTGTGGACATGGGAGAACATTCCAGAAGAAGAACCATCTCTGCAGCACTCCACCAAACAGACCTTTATGGCAGAGTGACCAGACAGAAGCCACTCCTCAGTAAAAGGCACATGACAGCCCGCTTGGAGTTTGCCAAAAGGCATCTAAAGGACTCTCACCATGAGAAACAAGATTCTRTGGTCTGATGAAACCAAGATTGAACTCTTTGGCCTGAATGCCAAGCGTCACATCTGGAGGAAACCTGGCACCAGCCCTACAATGAAGCGTGGTGGTGGCAGCAGCATCATGCTGTGGGGATGTTTTTCAGCGGCAGGGACTGGGAGYCTAGTCAGGATCGAGGGAAAGATGTATGGAGCAAAGTACAGAGAGATCCTTGATGAAAACCTGCCCCAGACAGCTCAGGATACAAGCTTGGAGCGTCATACCCAAGAAGACTGGAGGCTGTAATCGCTGCCGAAGGTGATTCAACAAAGTACTGACTGAGTAAAGGGTCTGAATACTTATGTAAATGCGATTAGATTACATTTTTTGCAAAAATGTCTAAAAACCCGTTTTTGCTTTGACATTATGGGGTATTGTGTGTAAATTGATGAGGGGAATAAATAAAAAAAAATCAATTTTAGAATAAGACTAACGTAACAAAATGTGGAAAAAGTCAAGGGATCTGAATACTTTCCGAATGCACTGTATTTATTCTGTTATACTCAGCGATATTCCAGGGAACATCTGAATCTCTGAGCAGAGCAGGATATGACTAATCATCTCAGAAGGGGACTGAATCAATAACTTGACTGTTAGCGGTTGGTTAAGCAATACGCAGGAATGTGATTTTATAAACACTTCCGAGTGAGTCCTTCATGAGGCAATCATGACGCACACAGATAATTAGCAATCAACACTGTGTTTCATAGCATCTGGCTAGTGTTTTCAAGGCACTCATAAAAACGAGATTATTGCCAACCCAAAGACTTCAGTCCTTCCACACCAACATGCAACAAGGCACCATCCAGTTCGACGTGTCCACTTCAGACCCCTTCAAAATCTGAGGTGGAGTTAAACAAGGAAGTGCTGGCACCCACCTCGCCAGCAACTTCACTTACCTTGGGTCCACCATCACCAACAGCCGCATCGGAAAAGCAGTCTCCACCTTTGGTAAACTGGCATACAGGGTATGGAACCACCACAGTACACACAAAGGTACAGGTGTACAAAGCTTGTGTCACCAGCTCGCTCCTGTATGGCAGCAAAACCTAGACACCATACTCACAAGAGCGAAGGCAAAACAACTTCCACCTGCACCGCCTGAGGCGAATACTGGACATCAACTGGAGAGAGCACAGCTACCCAGTATGTTCTCTCTGAAGCAGCGACGACTTCGCAGGCTGGACCACGTTCGTCGGAATTAATATTCTCTATACAGAATTGTCCGCTGGAAAGAGACTAACTGACCACCCACAGCTACGCTATAAAGATGTCTGCAAGCAAGACCTCAAGTCCTTTGCCATCAACGTCAACACCTGGGAAGATGCCGCCTAGGACCGTCTACACTGGCAGCAGGGACTTCGCAGAGGGCTGCAGACAAGCGAAACTAGCCTTAGCTCAACATAGAGAAGCGAAGAGGTAACAACAACATTCGGGCCGGCCTACAAATGTGACATCTGTGGCCGAGTCTGCCTCTCATGGATTGGACCTTACAGCCACATCAGACGCTGTGCTGAGACCTAACCCCTCAAGCCTGCGATGCCGACAAGTCGAGGCAAAGGAATTATTTTTTCTCTTGCATCTCAAAAGAAATATCCCAGAATTGTCTCTCCTTTTCTTCAACCATCTCTCTGCCTCTCCCAGGAAGTACAGACTCCTGTACATCGAAGTCATTCTCGATAGTCACATGGCAGAGATTGGCTTAATGATGTTTGGATGACTTTCATAAAAGAAGCCAAACAGCCGGCCTCCTCCTCCTTGTGAGTGCATCTGCTCAGCGATAATGGGAACCAATTTGAATGTGTAAAGGGTGAAAAAAGAAGAAAAAAAACACACCCACACACACTGAATTGCACTTACAAATCTCACATGTTAAACTTTCAGAAGGCAAGCCATATGATCACAACCACCAACCAACTACGTATGTGCACTGACAAACAAAACCCTCATTCATTTTCCCCACTCGGCCGTTTTCCCCACTGCTGATCCCTAGAACCCATTCATATATGCATGATTCACATTAGTCCCAAAATGACTGGGGAGGAGGGCCAGTTGACTGAGAGAAAGAAGTTGACTAAGCAGGAGACTAGCTCTCTCTACTGGCCAAATGGGACAAAACAAGAGCAATTATTTTGGTGAGGAAGGCATCAATAAACAGCAAGAGCTTTTGTGCCATGTATACAAATGAATTCAATGTTCAAGACTTATACAGGCCCTCCTTGAGGGTAACAAATATAGTATGTTTCTTCTTGAGAAAATAGGAAAATACACATGATCTTTGCATTATCTACAGCGGTTTATTTGTGATTTTCCAAAACATTATATACTACATACAATGCACATAAATCAATGTACAATGGATCAACTTAAGAATAAAAGAAACGTAAAAGATACAGAACGGGCGGTGATTGAACAAAGACAATGATAATACTATCAATTAGATCAATGACAAGGCTATGTTGAAAGACAGTTTGAAGCATTGAGTCTTGAGAATTACATGGTGTGCATGTATACAAGTACTTATCTTGGGACTTTGAGATCAATTACAATGGTTGATTACTAATGAGAAATGGTCTGGCTAGCAGAAGTCACAGTCAACAAAATTCCACATCCAACTAGTCCAAGAGTTTACCAGTTTACCATTTTTGGACCAACTTTTCACAAGATCAATTTAGATGCTACTTCATAAACTCAATAGTAACATATTGTCCTTTGAGAACGCATCAAGGAAAACGGTTYGGATTATAAACAAACATACAAAAGGAGAACTCGACCACTAGTGCTTGCTAACAACTATTTACTGGCATCCAATAGGAGTAAAGATTCAGAACAGTTCACACCGCCTTCCATTCCAGTGACCCTTTCGCTACATACAGCGTACCAACTGTATTTGGCAGAAGTATACATAGGCTCTAATAACAACTACGTTAGCATAGTATGGCACTTAACATAAATGAGGAAGAATGGCCATTTGTTATATTTCACACAAATATACTGAACCACATCCTCTCTGCAGAGCAATGCACTATGATGGTCTATAGTAGTAAATAAAAACTGTCAGGTGTGACATGGTGTCTATATACATGTTATGTTAGCCTTACGTACGTCCCTAAATCATCACCTATGTTTTAAGAAATCTGTCTAAAGAGAGCCCCATAGCTTTAAAGATGTGAGGCATATTTGCGTCCGGTGGATCATTATTTGACATGTGCTTCCCAGAAGGGGTGAGCTGATAGTTATTCTCTAAACCACTAAAGATTGATTTGACAAAAGGAATGTAGTTGTGAAAAGCCACTTGAACAAGGTCTTAAAACAGAAAAAAAAGTCATTTTTTCATTAAACCCCTGATATTGTCCTAAAATAAGGCTCTGGGTTCTAGGCACACCAAGGTAACGGAGCTAAAATGTGCATTCAATGTTAAAAGACAAAATGTTTAATGACCCTGCGATGCCTACATCACTGCAGATTTGCTATAGTGATCATCAGTAATAGAATTCAGACGTAAGTCAGAGCACAGAGACAGAAACATGAGTATATCATTGGCAAAAACTGCTGGTGAAAGTGTGGACACCGAGTGTGTGCACATATTGTAGTTCTGTGTTTATTTGTGACATGTGTGTGAGCAAGCGCATATTAAGAGGTAGCAGATAATGATCACAGCAAAACGAAAAGATTCCAAAAGTGACCAATATGACTACAGACTAAAAGAGGCTTTCCTCCTCAGAGATATACACATTCCATCATCTCTTTTCTCATCGCTCTCTAGCCAAATAAAAACTTTGCCTCTCAAGAAGAAAATAAAGACATAGGAACGTATGATTATACACACACATCTTCCTTGAGTCCGAAACATTTAAACAGCATGCTTTGTTGGTAAAGCACTGTGCCACCATAGGGCTGTGTCTTGTACGTCAGCGTTTTACAATAAAGACCTGGATTCCAGAACGATGAGCTATGAGTAAGAGGGGCAGTAGAACACTTTGCTGAGAGCAGCCTGAGCAAGCAATGGCAAAGACGCAACACAGAGACAACTAAAACATCAAGACATGAAACGGTTATGTTGGGATCCTAAAACCTTTCATAAATCTTGACACTACATCATACACCTACTAACTGTGTATGATGTATGATTMCTAACTGACGCTAACTGAGGCCTCTAGCATGAGGAAGCAATGTCATAATATCCCAGCTACAAGCTGTCCAAACCAAGTTGTTAGCATAAATGCATTGAAGGCGACACTTAACAAGAGGGGCCATTTCAACCCCCCCAACACTAAGAGACGTGGAGTGGCGACAGCCCCCTCTTGATCTGTAGGCTTATTTTGAGATGTGTTGAGGTAAATCATCCAGCATTTGAGAAGTAAAAGGAATAAATAAAATGAATTAGTGTTAAAATAGATGAAACAATCATGCCAAAAATACATGTGCGGATGGGAGAGGTAGTTTGTTTTGGTTAACACAGCGCCTGGCGGCACAACTCTGTATACAATCAACTCTAACTGGGATTCAGGATTATGGTTGCAAAATTCCAGGAACTTTCAATAAAAGTTTTTTGCAACTCTATTCAGAATTCAGCTGGTTTCACACGTCACCAGAGGAATACAACASAGCCACCAAAAACGTAGGCTGGACCGCTGTGAGCATCGCCTTATCAGGAATCTGTCTGCAACCATTTACAGAGCTTAATATTACACTGAAACAAGACATTTATTCCTTCTATGTAATATTTTTGCCAAGTCAGGTTATTTAATGTCGGTAAACCTGACAAGGCACTGATCACAGAGACACTGCCTCAAATCAGCCATGGTGACTGCATMATATATATATTATTAGTCATACCTCAGCATCACCTATTCCTCTCAATAACAATACTGATCAGGACTGGACACAGCGGCAACCATTGAGTCAGACGCACTATGACTCATAGTTTTTTATGTGAAATGTTGCGGCCTGCCTCTTGTACACATGATTGTCTTGCTGTGATAAAGAAAAACAGACCGACACCCTGTGTGAAAACAATGGGATCCCTCTATACTGGGTCTGCAACGCATCTCTCTAGGCAGTTTCACATCAAACAAAGAACTTGACGAAAAACAGAACACTGCAGAGGTTTCCGAAGAGAAAGTCATGGCGTGTGTGTGGATGTATGCATGTGTGTGTGTTTGTCACTGTGTTACGTTTGGTTCCCTTCTATGCTATTATGAACGTTTTCAGCTTCAATGAGGTATCTGTTAAATGTTGAACTGAGAGTTTTGTAAGGCTACCGAGGTGAAGTTGCTGACCTGCGTCGGGAGAGAGGGGTGCAGTTTTTGGGGTGTGTCTTTCTGAGCCAGCTTGGCAGCAGGCAGATAGCTCTTGGAGGAGTTCCTCCCATTAGAGCCCCTGACCCCATCTTCCCTACATTCCTTTACATTGGTTTATGCATACGTGATAGGAGGTTAAAAAAAAGCCAGCTGTCTCCACATGACCTGGCTTACACACAGTGGGGTCTGGACAAGGGCTGCAGTGTGAGAAAACCACTTTGGGCCGGGAGGAGGACACATCAATATACGCTCTGCACACCGGTATTCTATGATTCTTATTCTAAAATTCATCATTAAATTTGCTATACAGTCTCAGGGTTCACTCCCGAGTCCAACTCCCCAAGCGCTCCTCGCTAGATCAGTTCAGTGTCAGTCACTTCCTAGGTAGGGGACGTCACCTATCGGAGTGACATATTCAAAGCCACTACACACGAATTCAGTCCCATCAGCCCTTGGTGCACTACAACCATTGAGTTGGGCCTGAATGGCTGCGGTCACGTTAAAGCTATGAAGAGTCCTGCGAGGCTGGCTGCTGTTCTACTGCAGAAAAAGAGGCGTTGGTTGGCTTGCTGAAGAGAGGCATGCCCGTCGCTACGGTGACTGATTGATTGGCCTGTATCCTTGTCAGTTTGAGTTGAGGCAGTGTTAGTAGTAAAGCGCATGATTGTGTTGTCTTTTTCCTGGTTCCAACGGTATGGTAGCTTTACAGAGCAGCTTTACAGAGCAGCTTTATAGAGCAGCAGGTTGAGTCAGAACGTCTCCTTGGTATGCGAGAAGGTCTTGACGCAGCTGAATGAACGCTGATTTTAGGAAACAATCTTGATTAAAATCAAACCAGTCCAAAGTAATGAGTTTGCATCAAAACAATTATAGATATATAGTTGTCAAAGCTTATTGAGATGTCAAAGAGACGTACAACATAAGAAAATAGTCCATCTCATTTTTGCATATATCTCCAGAGCATTCTTCTCAACTGAATTATCTTAGTATTTGCCATCTTTTTCCCTTATGTACAGAAATAACAAGTGGTATTTACAGGCAATGACCACAAGAGGGAGAGCCAGACCTGCAGAACACTACTGTGATTCAAAACCAAACGTCTCTCAAAACAAAACTGGTGGGAGTGAATTTGTGATTGTATTTTATTGTGATTATAATTTGATCTAGCCTTAAAAGCATCTTCAAATTTGATTAAAAAGTTTGCGTAATTACTACAGTAATTATTACATCATGACAGACAGGTTTGACTAAAGAGGACAACCGTTTTTTTCCCTCCACTGATTGTAGGCTTGCATACAGTTGAAGTCGGAAGTTTAAATACACTTAGGTTGGAGTCATTAAAACGAGTTTTTCAACCACTCCACAAATTTCTTGTTAAACTATAGTTCTGGCAAGTCGGTTAGGACATCTACTTTGTGCATGACAAGTAATTTTTCCAATAATTGTTTACAGACAGATTATTTCACTTATWATTTACTGTATCACAATTCCAGTGGGTCAGAAGTTTACATACACTAAGTTGACTGCATTTAAACAGCTTGAAAACATCCAGAAAATGATGTCATGGCTTTAGAAGCTTCTGATAGGCTAATTGACATCATTTGAGTCAATTGGATGTGTACCTGTGGATGTATTTCAAGGCCTARCTTCAAACTCAGTGCCTCTTTGCTTGACATCATGGGAAAATCAAAGGAAAATTAGCCAAGACCTCAGAAAAAAATTGTAGACCCCCACAAGTCTGGTTCATATTTGGGAGCAATTTCCAAATGCCTGAAGGTACCACGTTCATCTGTACAAACAATAGTACGCACGTATAAACACCATGGGACCACGCAGCTGTCATACCGCTCAGGAAGSAGACACGTTCTGTCTCCWAGAGATGAACGTACTTTGGTGCGAAAAGTGCAAATCAATCCCAGAACAGCAGCAAAGGACCTTGTGAAGATGCTGGAGGAAACGGGTACAAAAGTATCTATATCCACAGTAAAACAAGTCCTATATCGACATAACCTGAAAGGCCGCTCAGCAAGGAAGAAGCCACTGCTCCAAAACCGCCATAAAAAAAGCCAGACTACGGTGTGCAACTGCACATGGGGACAAAGATCGTACTTTTTMGAGAAATGTCCTCTGGTCTGATGAAACAAAAATAGATCTGTTTGGCCATAATGACCATTGTTATGTTTGGAGGAAAAAGGGGGAGGCGTGCAAGCTGAAGAACACCATCCCAACCGTGAAGCATGGAGGTGGCAGTATCATGTTGTGGGGGTGCTTTGCTGGAGGAGGGACTGGTGCACTTCACAAAATAGATGGCATCATGAAGGTGGATATATTGAAGCAACATCTCAAGACATCAGTCAGGAAGTTAAAGCTTGGTCGCAAATGGGTCTTTCAAATGGACAATGACCCCAAGCATACTTCCAAAGTTGTGGCAAAATGGCTCAAGGACAACAAAGTCAAGGTATTGGAGTGCCCATCACAAAGCCCTGACCTCAATCCTATAGAGAATTTGTGGGCAGAAGTGAAAAAGCGTGTGCGAGCAAGGAGGCCTACAAACCTGACTCAGTTACACCAGCTCTGTCAGGAGGAATGGGCCAAAATTCACCCAACTTATTGTGGGAAGCTTGTGGAAGGCTACACGAAACATTTGACCCAAATTAAACAATTTAAAGGCAATGCTACCAAATACTAATTGAGTGTATACCTTCTGACCCACTGGGAATGTGATGAAAGAAATAAAAGCTGAAAGAAATCATTCTCTTATATTTCACATTCTTAAAATAAAGTGGTGATCCTAACTGACCTAAAACCGTGACTTTTTACTGGGATTAAATGTCAGAAATTGTGAAAAACCGAGTTAAATGTATTTGGCTAAGGTGTATGTAAACTTCCGACTTCAACTGTACATATGTATTTAGCAAAGGCTAACTTCTCGGCATGGCCGTTAGCCACCTTACTAGGTTAGTTTAGCTCATTTCATTTTAGCGAGCCAATAATCCATAATGAAAATGACCCCAAAACATGTTGCTCTTTCCTCTTATGAAGGCAAGAGCTTTTAGAGTGGCAAATGTGTATATTTTGAAGGGGGCAACAGATCCAAATAGTTTCCAGATTTTCCACACATATTCCGTGTAGCCTACACATTAACCGATCCATTAATTGTTACTTAAACACAGATGTTAGTCCCACTACTAAACACTCAGTCAGAGCCTGTGCACAACACCCTCTTGTGGTCATTCAATATACAAACTTCAAAAATAGAAGGCCCTTCACACTCTACTCGGGGTGTGTCTGTGCGTGTATGCTTGTATGCATGCATTTCATTTTTTACAATTGAAACACCATGTCAACACATACACACATTCATATGCACACAAATAGGGCCTACATATCCTATAATATACATTAGATTACTCATCCATTTGTTTTAATCGAAATAACCTTTTTTTTTTTCATTTTTTCTTTTTTTTTATATAGATATTAGCTTATGTATGTATATATATTTATAAATACATTCTGTTTGAAATTCCCTTTTCTTATCAATGGGAAATTCCAACCTTATCAAAGCCCCTCACTCCTCTCTTTACCCATTATCCCCTAATTAACCCCCCAAAACCTTCTTTGACAGTGTGACTATCAGGTCCTTTCGGCTATCCCCCTTCAGATACCCTTCCATCGCTGAACCTTCCATCCAGCAACTCAATGCCATCTAGGGGGTCCCTCATGGGGAGGGATCAGAGGGGCTGCTATGACACCTCGCTCCCAAACACCTCCAGCACCAGCGGGGTGAGCTGCATGCTGTGCTCTGGCTGGAAGGACAGCGAGCGGTACTGCTTTGAGTGCTCCTCGTTGAGGCTGCGCAGGTCGGCCAGCTTCTGGATCATCCTGGCGTAGAGCAGCCGTCCTCCTGGGTGGTTCACCCTGATGTAGGCCTGGAGCACCTCCGACAGACGGTCCTGGAGAACCTCGATCTTAGCGTGATCCTGCACCCCAGGTCGATCTACAGGGAGGGGAGAAGTGAGGAGAGAGAGGCCCTTAAAAGGAGGGGTGGAGAGAGGGTAATGCACACAAAAACACCATACAAACAGATGCTGCACGTGCGCACAAACATGTACAAAAGCATGCAAAGCACACCAACAAGCACACATGACAGCAAGCGGGTAGATACCTGGAGACAGCAGGCAGATGGCCATGAGCAGCACGTGTTCCTCCTCTTGGAGCTTGAGTTTCTTCAGGCCCACCTGGAACTTCACCAGTGGCTCCAACAGGTCCAGAGTGTGACCCGCTACAGGGAGGGGCCGACAGTGGGTAAGTGTGTGCTCATGTGGTTTGACACGGTACTCCATATTTATTTGGACAGTGAAGCTAAAATGTTTACATTTGTCTCGATACTCCAGGTACACCAAGTACTTGGACAAACTCACTTAGTGTATTAAAGTAGTCAAAGTGTAGTGTTTGGTCCCATATTCCAAGCACACAATGACTACATCAAGCTTGTGACTCTACAAACTTCTTGAATGCATTTGCAGTTTGTTCTGGTTGTGCTTTGTATTATGCTTTGCCCAATAGGAACTGAATGGTGAATAAGTGTCATTTTGGAGTCACTTTTATAAAAAAAATTAAATGTGGACATTAATGTGGATGCTGCCATGATTAGGGATAATAATGAATGAATCTTGAATAATGATCATTATACCCCAAAATAATAAAGAAAATMTCACCCCCAAAATGCTAACCTCTCACCATTACCAATAACAGGTGAGGTTAGCATTTTTGGGGGGGGTATGGTCTTTGTGCCTCTAACATTCTCACTCATCCGTGTTGCGTTGTGCCGAAAAGCTCTTAGCCGTGGTATATTGGCCATATACCACACCCCCTCGGGCCTTATTGCTCAACTATTCCTAATCAAGGTAGCATCCACATTAAAGCTGCAATATGTCCGTTTTTGGGCGACCCGACAAAATTCAACTTAGAACAGTGTGTTATAGATCTGTCTGTCATTCTCATTGAAAGCAAGTCTAAGAAGCGGTAGATCTGTTTTATGTGCGCTATTTCTATTTCCCGTTCTTAAGTTTCGTTTTTGCGTCTTTTACTTTCGGGTTTGTACACCAGCTTAACAGCAGAAAATACTATATTTCTTTATGGAAAATATAATTCACAGCGGTTTACATGGTACAATAAATTTTCGTCACAAACAAAAATTTGTAAAAACTATTCGAATTTTAGCAACAAAGAAATGGTGGAGCAATTTCTGTATAGTGCATCTTTAATGTAGAAGCATTCAGAAACATCATCTATTCTTATTTGCAATAAAAGTGACTCCAAAATGAGAATTCCTTATTTGCCATTAATTTTTATATTGGGCACAACCAAAACGAACAGCAAATGCATTCAACACGTTTGTAGAGTCACAAGCTTGATGTAATCATTGTGTGCTATGAATATGGGACCAAATACTAAACTCTTGACTAATTTAATACACTATAAGTGAATTTGTTCAAATACTTACGAATTCTTCTGTTGTTTTGTTATGTTACAGCCGTATTCTAAAATGTCAATCTACACACAATACCCCATAATGAAAAAGCGAAGAGGTTTGTGGAAATGTTTGCAAATGTATTAAAAATAAAACACAGAAATACTTTTATTTACATTTATTTGCTATGAGATTCAAAATTGAGCTCAGGTGCATCCTCTTTCCATTGATCATCCTTGATGTTTCTACAACTTGGAGTCCACCTGTGGTACATTCAATTGATTAGATTTGGAAAGGCACATACCTGTCTATATAAGATCCCACAGTTGACAGTGCATGTCAGAGCAAAAACCAAGCCATGAGGTTGAAGGAATTGTCCGTAGAGCTCCGAGACAGGATTGTGTAGAAGCACAGATCTGGGTAAGGGTACCAAAACATTTCTGCAGCATTGAAGGTCCCCGAAGAACACAGTGGCGTCCATCATTCTTAAATGGAAGAAGTTTGGAACCACCAAGACTCTTCCTAGAGCTGGCCGCCCGGCCAAACTAAGCAATCGGGGGAGAAGGGCCTTGGTCAGGGAGGTGACCAAGAACCCGATGGTTACTCTGACAGAGCTCCAGAGTTCCTCTGTGGACATGGGAGAACCATCTCTGCAGCACTCCACAAATCAAGCATTTATGGTTGAGCAGCCAGACAGAAGCCATTCCTCAGTAAAAGGCAAATGACAGCCTGCTTTGAGTTTGCCAAAAGGCACCTAAAGGACTCTGACCATGAGAAACAAAATTCTCTGGTCTGATGAAACCAAGATTGAACTCTTTGGCCTGAATGCCAAGCATCACATCTGGAGGAAACCTGGCACCAGCCCTACAGTGAAGCGTGGTGGTGGCAGCAGCATCATGCTGTGGGGATGTTTTTCAGCGGCAGGGACTGGGAGACTAGTTAGGACCGAGGCAAAGGTGAACGGAGTAAAGTAGAGAGATCCTTGATGAATACCTGCTCCAGAGCGCTCAGAAACACTGGGGTGAAGGTTCACCTTCCAAGAGGACAACGACCCTAAGCACACAGCCAAGACAACGCAGGAGTGGCTTCGGAACAAGTCTCTGAATGTCCTAGAGTGGCCCAGCCAGAGCCCGGACTTGAACCCGATCAAACATCTCTGGAGAGAACTGAAAATAGCTGTGCCACGACGCTCCCCATCCAACCTGACAGAGCTTGAGAGGATCGGCAGAGAAGCATGGGAGAAACTCCCCAAATACAGGTGTGCTAAGCTTGTAGCATCATGCCCAAGAGACTGGAGGCTGTAATTGCTTCCAAAGGTGCTTCAACAAAGTACTGAGTAAAGGGTCTGAATACTTATGTAAATGTTATATTTCATATCTTTTTTTAAATTAGAAATTTGCAAACATTTCTAAAAAACAGTTTTTGCTTTGTCATTATGGGGTAGTGTGTGTAGATTGATGAGGAAACTATTTAATCCATTTTAGAATAAGTATAACGTAACAAAATGAAAGTCAAAATACTTTCCAAATGCACTGTGCATAGTGCTTCCATTTCTAAACGGTAAAACAGATATGAAAATACCCTAAAATAAAAGGTGACATTCTGCACKGTTGCTTTATATGAAACATTTGATCTAAAAACCAAAAAGCTGGAGTATAGAGCCAAATTTAAACATGCAGAGGGGAGTGTACATACAGTGTGTAGAGTGTGTGTGTGTACATGTATTTCACCCTTGGTGACGTCGTTGACGCAGTARTTGAAGTCAGGACCACCACCACAGCTCCAGGACATGTCCTCTAGGTTGAAGGACTGGTTGGAACGCAGCATGATGATCTCGATGGCACTGGATTTCAGCAGGGCGATCTGGTCCTCAGCAGTCAGCCCTCTGGAAACACACAATACATGTATTGAGCCAAACATGCAGATTGACAGGGTGCCCTCACCCCTCATCGCATCAGACACAGAGGGCCTTATCTGCTTTTATTTTACCTGATGAGAAACTGTGGCAATAGCAACCTATTTCTCTCAATGTAAAATTCATTCCAGATTTGATGGCAGAGACGTAAGACAGTGTTTCATTGGTACCAAAAGATGAGGGAATCGGCATAACAACAATCAAAGGCTGGAATCTTACAGCACATTGTGCGATGTCATTCTTCTATTTCCAAACTAAACAAAGTAGTTCTTATCCTTGAAACTGGAATTGCCTCATTGTCTGACTTAAACAAATATTTAATTGCCATCTTTTGCTCGTTTAAATTTTTMGTACACACAGATGAATGAGCACTGTTTTCTAGAATTTTCTAAGGGAGGGGGAGACCGGAAAGGACAGTTGGTACAATGCATTTTATGGTTACCGGGACAACAGCGTTCCATAGTGCACTGCAGCGTGTGCTTCACTTAAATGTTGCTATTGGAGGCATGAGCACACAGGCTTTACCTCATCCAACCTTCCATATTCACACACCGGTACGAAGGTTAACACCAAATTAACGGGAAACTCTATCCGCTCTGACTCTGTGCCTATTCCCTTCTTATGATGAGTCATCATGAGTCACACTAACAAAGGCTGTCAGGCTAACACAGTCAGCCAGGTTATTCTAAACAGATCCTCCGACACAATGGGAATCCTGAATACATGCAACACTGACTGACATGGCTGGAAATGGAGATCTGTTTACACCTGTGATCTAACCCTTTGTCACAAATACAGGATTCAGCCATGAATGCTTTCTGAGGCCGAAGTCTAAATAACGTTTCTTACGTTTCTTCAAAATGTGTGTAGATGTGTAGATCTTACCGTGAAATGCTTACTTACAAGCCCTTAACTTTTTTGAACTGCACTGTTGGTTAAGAAAATATTTACCAAAATAAATAGGAGTAAAAAAATTATATATATTTTTTTTTTAAATAAAAAAGTAACAATAACGCGGCTATATACAGGGGGTGCCGATACGAATTGGAGTGGGTCTAGGGTAACCGGGAGGATGCTGTTGTGAGCCATGACCAGCCTTTCAAAGCACTTCATGGCTACTGACGTGAGTGCTACGGGGTGGTAATCATTTAGGCAGGTTACCTTAGTGTTCTTGGGCACAGGGACTATGGTGGTCTACTTGAAACATGTAGGTATTACAGACTCAGTCAGGGAGAGGTTGAAAATGTCAGTGAAGACACTTGCCAGTTAGTCCACGCATGCTTGGAGTACACGTCCTGGTAATCCGTCTGGCCCCGAGGCTTTGTGAATGTTGACCTGTTTAAAGGTCTTGCTCACCTCGGCTACCGAGAGCGTTATCACACAGTCGTTCAGAACAACTGGTGCTCTCATGCATGCTTCAGTGTTGCTTGCCTCGAAGCGAGCATAAAAGGCATTTAGCTTGTCTGGTAGACTCCCATCACTGGGCAGCTCGTGGCTGGGTTTCCCTTTGTAGTCCGTAATAGTTTTCAAGCCCTGCCACATCCAACGAGTGTCAGAGCCGATGTAATAGGATTCAATCTTAATCCTGTATTGACGCTTTGCTTGTTTGCATCCGGATTAGTGTCCCGCTCCTTGAAAGCGGCAGCTCTAGCCTTTAGCTCAATGCGGATGTTGCCTGTAATCCATGGCTTCTGGTTGGGATATGTACGTACGGTCACTGTGGGGACAATGTTGTCGATGCACTTATTGATGAAGCCGATGACTGATGTGGTATACTCCTCAATGCCCTTTGATGAATCCCGGAACATATTCCAGTCTGTGCTAGCAAAACAGTCCTGTAGCGTAGCATCCGCGTCATCTGACCACTTCCGTATTGAGCGAGTCACTGGTACTTCCTGCTTTAGTTTTTTCTTGTAAGCAGGAATCCGGAGGATATAATTATGGGCAGATTTTCCAAATGGAGGGCGGGAGAGAGCTTTGTATGCATCTCTGCGTGTGGAGTAAAGGTGGTCTAGAGTTTTTTTCCCCTCTGGTTGCACATGCTGGTAGAAATGAGGTCAAACGGATTTAAGTTTCCCTGCATTAAAGTCCCCGGCCATTTGGAGCGCCGCTTCTGGATGAGCATTTTCTTGTTTGCTTATGGCCTTATATAGCTGGTTGAGTGCGGTCTTAGTGCCAGCATCGGTTTGTGGAGGTAAATAGACAGCTACGAATAATATAGATGAGAATGCTCTTGGTAGATAGTGTGGTCTACAGCTTATCATAAGGTACTCTACCTCAGGCGAGCAATACCTCGAGACTCCTTTAATATTAGACATTGCGCACCAGCTGTTATTGACAAAAAGACACACACCCCCCACCCCTCGTCTTACCAGACCTAGCTTCTCTGTTCTGCCCATGCATGGAAAATCCCGGCAGCTCTATATTATCCATGTCGTCGTTCAGTCAAGACTCGGTGAAACATAAGATATTACAGTTTTTAAATGTCCCGTTGGTAGTATAATCTTGATCATAGGTCATCCATTTTATTTTCCAATGATTGCACGTTGGCCAATAGAACAGATGAATGGGAGTTTACTCACTCGCCTACGAATTCTCAGAAGGCAGCCCGAAACCCCCCCCCCCCTTTTCTCCATCTTTTGTTCACACAAATMAAGGGATTTTGGCCCGTTCCTGAGAAAGCAGTATATCCGTTGCGTCGGACTCAAGTAGCCAAGACTATCGATAAGGGTTTGGCTTGTGACACCTCTTTGAAATAAGTCTTAATCACCAAAACTTTATTAAACTAATCAAGTTTTGGATGTGCATAAAAACCCCTTGGGAAAAGTATTCAGACCTCTTGACTTTTCCCCCACATTTTGTTACATTACAGCCTTATGGACTGTCGTTTCTCTTTACTTATTTGAACTGTTCTTGCCATAATATGGACTTGGTCTTTTACTAAATAGGGCTGTCTTCTGTATACCCCCCTACCTTGTCACAACACAACTGATTGGCTCAAACGCATTATGGTAAGAAATTCCACAAATTCACTTTTAACAAGGCACACCTGTTAATTAAAATGCATTCCAGGTGACTAACTTATGAAGATGGTTGAGAGAATGCCAAGAGTGTGCAAAGCTATCAAGGCAAAGTGTGGCTATTTAAAAAAATCTCAAATATAAAATATATTTTGATATAATAATTTAACGGATTCATACACGAAAAAACAGCACAAAATGTAATCAAAATGTTGTTTTAAAGTGTCCTATAGCTTTCTTATATAAGTACGATCAGGAATGTATTTTTATTTTTTTTAAACATTGAACCATATTTAACAAAGTGCTAACATTAAAAAAAAAAACTGTTACCGGGCTACCTTCAGACAGGTCTTGTGAGGCTTATGGGCATCCTAGAGCAAAACAATCAACGTACGTTTTGGTGGAAGTCTCACCTTTCCATAGAGGGGTCATATTAGTGTGTAGCCCAAACTGTTCGGACGCTACAGACAGAAGTTGTCAGAGTCCCGTGACGCTTGTGGGGGTTGTAGAGCAAAATGGAGAACACCATTGTGTGTGTGACACGTAGGCCAAACCGTTCGGATGTTTTGATGAGAAGACCGATTTTCGGAACAAACACCACTGTAGCTTGGCCACCTTCCACCGCAGATGGATATCAATATGCCTTGTATACTGTTGTTCGGGTTAGTTATCATTGTTTCAGTTCACAATGGAGCCCGTAGTTCCACTCCTAATACCTCTGATACCTCCTTTGTCCCACCTCCCACACATGCGGTGACCTCACCCATTATAACCAGCATGTCCAGAGATACAACCTCTCTTATCATCACCCAGTGCTTACCTCCGCTGTACCCGCACCCCACCATACCCCTGTCTGCACATTATGCCATGAATATATTCTACCACGCCCATAAATCTGCTCCTTTTATTCCTTGTCCCCAACGCTCGAGGCGACCAGTTTTGATAGCCTTTAGCCGCACCCTCATCCTACTACTCCTCTGTTCCTCGGGTGATGTGGAGGTAAACCCAGGCCCTGGATGTCCCCAGGCACCCTCATTTGTTGACTTCTGTGATCGAAAAAGCTTTGGTTTCATGCATGTCAACATCAGAAGCCTCCTCCCTAAGTTTGTCTTACTCACCGCTTTAGCACACTCTGCCAACCCTGATGTCCTTGCCGTGTCTGAATCCTGGCTTTGGAAGGCCACCAAAAATTCGGAGATTTCCATACCCAACTATAACACTTTCCGTCAAGATAGAACTGCCAAAGGGGGAGGAGTTGCAATCTACTGCAGAGATAGCCTGCAAAGTTCTGTCATACTTTCCAGGTCTATGCCCAAACAGTTCGAACTTCTAATTTTAAAAATTAATCTCTCCAGAAATAAGTCTCTCACTGTTGCCGCATGCTTACCGACCCCCCTCAGCTCCCAGCTGTGCCCTGGACACCATCTGTGAATTGATCGCCCCCCATCTAGCTTCAGAGTTTGTTCTGTTAGGTGACCTAAACTGGGATATGCTTAACACCCCGGCAGTCCTACAATCTAAGCTAGATGCCCTCAATCTCACACAAATCATCAAGGAACCCACCAGGTACAACCCTAAATCCGTAAACATGGGCACCCTAATAGACATTATCCTGACCAACTTGCCCTAGAGAGAGATACAGAATGGTGTCGTCTGCGTAGAGGTGATAGGGAATCGCCCGCAGCAAGAGCAACTATCATTGCTATATAAGAGAAAGAGTCGCCCGAGAATTGAACCCTGTGGTACCCCATAGAGACTGCCAGAGGACGACAACATGCCCTCCGATTTGACACACTGAACTTCTCTGCGAAGTAGTTGGTGAACCAGGCAAGGCAGTCATTAGAGAAAAACCGAGGCTACTGAGTCTGCCGATAAGAATATGGTGATGACAGAGTCGAAAGCCTTGGCCAGGTCGATGAAGACGGCTGCACAGTACTGTCTTTTTATCGATGGCGGTTATGATATCGTTAGTACCTTGAGCGTGGCTGAGGTGTACCCTGACCGGCTCGGAAACCGGATTGCACAGCGGAGAAGGTACGGTGGGTTCGAGATGGTCAGTGATCTGTTTGTTGACTTGGCTTTCGAAGACCTTAATAGGCAGGGCAGGATGGATATAGGTCTGTAACAGTTTGGGTCCAGGGTGTCTCCCCCTTTGAAGAGGGGGATGACCGCGGCAGCTTTCCAATCCTTGGGATCTCAGATGATACGAAGGAGAGGTTGAACAGGCTCGAGATAGGGGGTGCAACAATGGCGGCGGACAGTTTCAGAAATAGAGGGTCCAGATTGTCAAGCCCAGCTGATTTGTATGGGTCCAGGTTTTGCGCTCTTTCAGAACATCTGCTATCTGGATTTGGGTAAAGGAGAAGCTGGGGAGGCTTGGGCGAGTAGCAGCGGGGGGGCGGAGCTGTTGGCCAGGGTTGGAGTAGCCAGGAGGAAGGCATGGCCGCAGCGTTGAGAAATGCTTGTTGAAGTCTTCGATTATCACGGATTATCGTGGTGACCGTGTTACCTATCCTCAGTGCAGTGGGCAGCTGGGAGGAGGTGCTCTTGTTCTCCATGGACTTTACAGTGTCCCAGAACTTTTTGGAGTTAGAGCTACAGGATGCAAATTTCTGCTTGAAAAAGCTGGCCTTTGCTTTCCTGACTGACTGCGTGTATTGGTTCCTGACTTCCCTGAACAGTTGCTATCGCGGGACTATTCGATGCTATTGCAGTTCGCCACAGGATGTTTTTGTGCTGGTCGAGGGCAGTCAGGTCTGGAGTGAACCAAGGGCTATATCTGTTCTTAGTTCTGCATGTTTTTAACGGAGCATGCTTGTCTAAGATGGTGAGGAAGTTACTTTTAAAGAATGACCAGGCATCCTCAACTACCCGGGCCAGGTCGGTTAGAAAGGCCTGCTCGCAGAAGTGTTTTAGGGAGCGTTTCACAGTGATGAGGGGTGGTCGTTTGACCACGGATACAGGCAATGAGGCAGTGGTCGCTGAGATCCTGATTGAAGACAGCAGAGGTGTAAATTTGG
>NC_036847.1:20458147-20494944 GCF_002910315.2 Salvelinus sp. IW2-2015
AGCACATAGCAGTGTTGAACAGACAACAACACAGAGTTAACAATGGAGTAAACAATAAACAAGTCAATAACATAGTAGGGGGAAAAAAATAAAATAAAAGAGAATCTATATACATGTGTGCAAAAGGCATGAGGAGGTAGGCAATAAAATAGGCATAGGAGCGAATAATTACAATTTTACGCAGATTAACACTGGGGTGATAAATCATCAGATGATCATGTGCAAAGAGCAGAAAAGTAAGTAAATTAAAACAGTATGGGGATGAGGTAGGTAAATTGGGTGGGCTATATACCGATGGACTATGTACAGCTGCAGCGATCGGTTAGCTCTCAGATAGCAGATGTTTAAATTGTTGAGGGAATGAAAGTCTCCAACTTCAGAGATTTTTGCAATACGTTCCAGTACAGCAGCAGAGAACTGGAAGGAAAGGCGGCCAAATTAGGTTGGCTTAGATGATCAGTGAGATACACCTGCCTGGAGCGCGTACATACGGGTGGGTGTTGCCATCCGTGACCAGTGAACTGAGATAAGGCGGCGCTTTACCTAGCCATCAGCCTTGTATAGATGACCTGAGCGAGCAGCCGTGGGTCTGACGACGAACATCCGCAGCGAGGGCCAGCCGACTAGATCATACAGGTCGCAGTGGTGCGGTGGTATAAGGTGCTTTAGTAACAAAACGGATGTCGCAGCTTGTGATAAACACACTGCCATCCAGTTTGCTGAGTAGAGTATTGGAAGCTATTTTGTAGATGACATCGTCGAGGATCGGTAGGATAGTCAGTTTTACTAGGGTAAAGTTTGGCGGGTGTGAGTGAAGGAGGCTTTGTTGCGAAATAGAAAGCCGACTCTCGATTTGATTTTGGATTTGGAGATGTTTGATATAAGTCTCGGAAGCTTTATCTTGGCCAGGTCGCAGTTGCAAATGAGAACTTGTTCTCAACTAGCCTACCTGGTTAAATAAAGGTGAAATAAAAAATAAAAATAAAAAGATGTGAAAGGCCGCCATTTGCGATTGCGGTGGATTGAGACGCAGCTCATTCAAAAAAACATAACTAGTTTATACAGATTTTGTTGCGGATATTTATTATAATGCTAATTACATTTCCACTTTAGATGGTGTAGAAATATACCAAGTCACTACAAAAATAACTCCAGTTGCTGGAGACAAAGGAAACCGCTCAGGGATTTCACCATGAGGCCAATGGTGACTTTAAAACAGTTACAAAGTMTAATGGCTGGGATAGAAGAACCACTGAGGATGGTTGAACAACATTGTAGTTACCAAATAACACTAACCTAATTGACAGAGTGAAAAGAAGGAAGCCTGTACAAAATACATATATTCCAAAACATGCATCCTGTTTGCAACAAGGCACTAACGTAATACTGCAAAAAATGTGGCAAAGCAATTCACTTTTTGTCCTGATTACAAAGTGTTATGTTTGTTGCAAATCCAATACAACACATTACATATTTTCAAGCATAGTGGTGGCTGCATCATGTTATGGGCATGCTTGTAATCATTAAAGGACTGGGGAGTCTTTAAAAAAATAAAAAAATAAATGGAACGGACCTAAGCACAGGCAAAATCCTAGAGGAAAACCTGGTTCAGTCTGCCCTCCAACAGACACTGGGAGATGAATTCACCTTTCAGCAGGACAATAACCTAAAACACAAAGCCAAATCTACACTGGAGTTTCTTACCAATGAAACAGTGAATAGCCAAGTTAAAGTTTTGACATGGAAATCTATAGCAAGACCTGAAAATGTTTGTCTCGCAATGATCCACAACCAACTTGACAGGCTTGAATAAATTGGAAAATAGTAAAATGGGCAAATGTTGAAAAATCCAGGTGTGGAAAGCTCTTAGAAATTTACCCAGAAAGACTCAGATGTAATCTCTGAAAAAGGTGCTTCTGGAAAGTATTGACTGAGGTGCGTAAATACTTACGTAAATTAGATAGATACATTTTCAAAAATGTCTAAAAACATGTTTTCACTTTGTCATTATGGGTTATTGTGTGTAGATAGGTAAAAAATAAAAAATAAATGTTTTTATCCATTTTGAATTCAGGCTAACATGTAGAATAAGTGAAGTATGAATACTTTCTGAATGCACTGTGCATCTGGGGAGCAGATGGATAGGGAACCTTCATTGAACTGGCGTTGCACCCACTCTGCTCCAGTGTATTCCAGGAATACCACTGAACCATAGGTCTTTATTAATAACACACATAATAACACACTGTACCAAAGCATGTAGCTATGCAATTACCGAAGTCATCCACCCACAAATAACTATTACAAGCTTAATGGACAGTAGAAGCCTGACTAAGATCCAATTTCAGATTGAAAGGTTGTTGTGTAATGGCCTAATTAAAGATATATAGTGGAGCAATCATGCGTCCTACACAATCCTTTTAATGTACTATATTAAGGCTCCTGGGCGAAGTTTCCACTACGTACAGATATAGGATCAGCGTCCACTTCCCCAATCCTAACCTTTAACATTAGTGGGGGGAAAACACAAAACTGAACTAAGACCAGAATCTAAGGGCAACTCCACCCTACACCTAGTAGGCACACAATATGCTAGAGTCCCACCTGAAGCCAGGAATCATCTTAGCGAAGCCGATGACCTTCTGGATGCTGTAGCTGACCAGGTCAGCCAGGTGGGGCAACATAGAGAGCTTGGAGCCATCGTCCTCACTGGAGTCTGGGCTGCCTGCACTGTCCTGGTACATCATCAACAGACTGCTGAAGTTCATCAGCTTGGTGTCCACAGACTCTACATACACAGAGAGAGAGTGAGAGAGAGAGCGATACAGAAACACAGAGAGAGTGCGAGACACACAGAGAGAGAAAGAAAGAGAGCGAGACAGAGACAGCGAGACAGCGAGCGAGAGAGACAGCGAGAGAGCGAGCGAGACAGCGAGAGAGCGAGAGAGAGAGCAGAAATATAATAGTTCATGGGGAATGTGAACAAATGGTTGCTAAAAGAAGCAACAGGTTTACAATGAAAGGTATAAAAGGCTGCAGCCAATTATGCCATTATGTAGTGTAGGAGTAAGGCAGGGACACACGTGTTGTTAAAGAACCTTGGTACACCTGGACAGTATGTTTGAGAGATTTTTCAAAAAGACACCCAGGCAGGCATTTTATAAAAGCAAATGTATGGTACACAGCAGCTGTGTAACAAACATTGGCGTGGTGTGTGATTGTGAATTTTTCCACAGCCAAGTTACAGCCTTTGGTTTTACCCTATCACTGTAAGGAGACCTTTGAGACGTTTAATGGAAAATGTGATTGTGGTGCATGTATACTGTGTGTACGAGTGCTATATGTGCGTGTGCATGCGTGAGCATGTGTCCCTCACCTGGTGAGTGGTTGAAGGAGTCTGAGGAGGCATCTGACAGAGAGTGAAGGGAGGCTGCACGACTGGCACTGCGTGTTACTGGGCCCTCTCGCACTGGGGGCTGCAAACACAACACATACAATTAACATAATGCAACATATTTTGATTTGTCTTGGAACGTGCACATAGAAGTGATTGATAAAACAGACCCATAATCACTTGAAATGAGAATGGCAAAACATTACATTAACATCATGCAATATCTGTGATTTAGTATATAAAAACAATATTGCAAAAMAAATGAGAACGTGAGAGCGAGAAATAGTTGTTTGACCAGTACTGACCCTGAAGAGTGAGAAGTCAGAGTAGGAGTCATCATAGGTCTTGTGGTGGGCCTCCACCAATGAGGCGATGACCTGGCTCTGCTCGTCGTTCAGCCTAGGTCTCAAGGCCTCCCGCGCCGCCTCTTCCTCCTTCCTCTTCTGGATCAGGTCCTTCTTCCTCTGCACCTCCTCATCTGTCAGGATGACTGGGGCAGAGAGAGGCGAAGGGGAGACGGGTGAGAAGAGGAGCGGTGGGGGAGAGAGAGAGAGAAGAACACAGCTAGCTTGATTGCCTCACACAGGAGCCTCAGATCTACTGACAACCGTGCTCGTTAAGTGACTGTCACTTGCTGATAGTTTTCTTCACACAAACAGCAGCTAGCTATGAGAGACTCTAGAATGTGTAGGCTTCTAATCTTCCAAGGAGAATACCATTAGCACCACGAGTGCTGCAGTGTAATCTGAGCCGTGCTGTTTCTCAAACTAATCTGACAGACAATAATTTGACATGCCAATACACCATGTGTCAAACTCATTCCACAGAAGGCAGTGTCCGCGGGTTTTTGCTCCTCCCTTGTACTTGATTGATGAATTAAAATCAATAATTAATAAGGAACTCCCCTCACCTGGATGTCTAGGTCTTAATTGAAAGGAAAAACCAAAAACCTGCAGCCCTCCATGGAATGAGTTGATACACCAAAACTAGAAGATGATGAATCAAATCTGTACCAGACAGAGGCTAACAACTACAAAATAG
Source organism: Salvelinus sp. IW2-2015 (assembly GCF_002910315.2). Lineage (NCBI taxonomy): Eukaryota > Metazoa > Chordata > Actinopteri > Salmoniformes > Salmonidae > Salvelinus > Salvelinus sp. IW2-2015. The sequence continues at coordinate 20,462,583 of NC_036847.1, forward strand.
AACTGAACCAGACAGAGGCTAACAACTACAAAATAGAGCTGACTCCTTTTAGTCGACTGATCGATTGTTTGATCGATAGGGTGCTGGTCGACCAAGATTATTTTAGTCGAGCAGTTGTTAATATATATATACACACCTACTCCTTCAAGGGGTTTTCTTTACATTGTAGAATAATAGGGAACACATCAAAACTATGAAATAACACACAGAATCATAACCAAAAAAAAAGTGTAAAACATATAAGTAGCCACCCTTTGTCTTGATGACAGCTTTTCACACTCTTGGCATTCAACCAGCTTCATGAGGTAGTCACCTGGAATGCATTTCAATTAACAGGTGTGCATTGTTAAATTTGTGGAATTTCTTTCCTTATTAATGCGTTTGAGCCAATCAGTTGTGTTGTGAAAAGGTAGGAGTGGTATACAGAAGATAGCCCTATTTGGTAAAAGACCAAGTCCATTGTATGGCAAGAACAGATAAAGAGAAACGACAGTCCATCATTACTTTAAGACAATGATGAAACATGCTCTCATGAGGACCACCACAGGAAAGGAAGACTCAGAGTTACCTCTACTGCAGAGGATAAGTTCATTAGAGTTAACAACCTCAGACATCGTCAATTAACTGCACCTCAGATTGTAGCCCAAACTAATGATTAAGTAACAGACACATCTCAACTGTTTAGAGGAGACTACGTGAATCAGGCTTTCATGGTCAAATTGCTGCAAAGAAACCACTACCAAAGGACACCAATAAGAATAAGAAACTTCCTTGGGCCAAGAAACCCGAGCAATGAACATTAGACCGGTGGAAATCTGTCCTTTGGTCTGATGAGTCCAAATTTGAGATTTTTGGTTCCAACCGCCGTGTCTTTGTGAGACGCAGAGTAGGTGAATGGATGATCTACGGATGTGTGGTTCCCACCGTGAAGCATGGAGGAGGTGTGATGATGTGCTTTGCTGGTGACACTGTCTGTGATTTATTTTGAATTCAAGGCACACTTAACCAGCATGGCCACCAGAGCATTCTGCTGCGATACGCCATCATATCTGGTTTGCACCTAGTGGGACTATCATATGTTTTTCAACAGCACAATGACCCAAAACACACTTCCAGTCTGTGTAAGGTCTATTTGACTAAGAAGGAGAGATGGAGTGCTGCATCAGATGACCTGGCCTCCACAATCACCCAACCTCAACCCAATTGAGATGAGTTGGACCAGAGTGGGAACTCCTTCAAGACTGTTGGAAAAGCATTCCAGGTGAAGCTGGTTGAGAGAATGCCAAGAGTGTGCAAAGCTGTCAAGGTAAAGGGTGGCTTTGAAGAATCACAAATATATATTTCGATTTAACACTTTTTTGGTTACAAAATGATTCCATATGTCTTATTTCATAGTTTTGATGTCTTCAAAATTATTCAACAATACAGAAAATAGTAAAAATAAAGAAAAACACTTGAGTAGGTGTGTCTAAACTTTTGACTGGTACTGTATTTTTTTATTTTTTTTAAAAAATGGGACACAAGACACCCGTCTGATCCATGCCTGGCTCAGTGGACTAATCCATTGTGGAGGCCGCGGGGATGGCACACCAACATTGACCGTTCCTATAATTTTCTAATCTACAATGTTTGTTTGGTTACGGTAATTTCTGTTAATGCATTCAATATATTATTAGTCTTTTACCGTTGTCATTGTCGGAGTGAACACGTTGTTCGAGGACCGCACAACCTAGGCTACACTTGTGAGGAGCAAGTTGGTTTATTTCATTCCATTTAGGAGTTGTCAATATATTCACTGACTTTTGTTTGTGGTGCTCCTGTCAATGTTGAGTAAGGACGCGCAACTGATTATGCATAGAAGTATGCCCAGGCTACCTGGCTTGCGCACAAATGTGTGCCCATTTGGGGATCTGATATCTGTCCAGCTCTCTTGGTAACCACTCGGCGTGAAAGGAGAAAAAAAGTATTGCTCTTATCTGGTGGAAACGTCATAAAATAGGCCTACCCGATTACTTCTTATCCCTGGCGTAAATAGCCTACAGCTATGTCAGGAGCTCACTGGGCAGGAAACTCTGAGGTCCCAGAATATTTTATACAAATGTTGCAAGTTTGCTAGTGCCAGCTTCAGGCCAGACCCAAGTTCCATGTTTCAGGCCATGTGTAGCCAATGTTTTTACCAGGATATTTTCTACCTGCAGGCTGCAAGGTTTATTATTGTTGGCTTTATGTAGGCTATTTTAACATAGTTGGCAATGACAATATACGTTTTAATAAAATAACACATAGGGTGTGTCTATATAGGGAAAAATACACGTTTAAAAATGTAGATCAATCGATTGGTCGAAAGAACAAACTACTCTAGGTCGACCAGGACATTTCCTGAATGTGAATAGGGCTCAGAATTGTCAGGACGTCACGGTATATTATTTTTATTTCACCTTTATTTAACCAGGTTTAACCAGATATCACAATACTTAGGTGCCGATATATGTATTGCGATTCTCACGATTCTATGTGTATTGCGATTCAATACTGTTATTTTAATGCGATTCTGCTGCTCTTGAATTACTTTTAATTTTTTTAAGCTGCATTGTTGGTTAGGGGCTCGTAAGTAAGAATTTCACTGTAAGGTTGTATTCGGCGCATGTGACTAATAAAATTTGATTTGATGTTCCAAACACCATATGTGTGCTGCACATGGACAAGATACAATATGAGAAAACGAGTCTCTCAGTCATGGAAATAAAAGTGCTGAAAACAAATTGGCTCTCTATGAAGGAAAAATATGGGAGTTTTGTTGCAGGTACAGCCAACTAGCGCAAAACTTATATTGTGATTGTCAAAACGATACAATATATCGTCAAAAATAACACCCCAATATGCAACTGTATCGATTCCCCCCCATCACAAAATGTGAATCATCTTCATGGCAGGGCAATCTTGTCGTGCATMATGTTTTCTACAAACTCCTGCACACCAAAAAATGGCTTTTACCACCCTCAGAAAATGTATTACGCAACAGTAAAACAAATGTTGCCTGTTTCACACATGGACAGATCGAATTCCTGCTAAACCAAGTTTGTCTGCCATTAACAGCAGCTGTGGTAAAATACATTTTATGTTTATGTCTATCACTTGCCAATAGTCTTCATTGAACAGCAGATTGAAGGAAACGTACATGATGTAGGTGATAAAACCAAAAGACTTTAGGAGCTGACTAACCACAACCAGGCATCTGGTTTGTGTTATATGCTAGCTTGTAGCTACCTATTGGACTATMCCACTGTGGCTAAACATTTTATTTAATCTATTGCCATATTTAAGGATTATCAACAATGGAGACAACAACATACAGCCACACTGTTCAGAACTAGAGTTGGACCAGCTTTACTCTATGATAGAATCTTATTTTACTACTGCTGCCTGGCTGACATCAGGCCAGAATGGGACACCGAGTAGCCCATCTAGCATGGCATAGTCAGAAGGACCGCCGCCGCAGCCAGGCAAGCGTGCGGTAATTTCCCAGAGTTCACCAGCAATCGTCTGGTGTGCTGTCTGGATAGTATTTCACAGTGCCTTTTTGTTTGGATGGCACAGCGGTGAAGTGTAAGACAGCGGAGGCCAGAAAATTGAGCTGTTTACCACAAAATTGTCCATATTTATTAATTAGCCTCATGCCTGGATCGACATGGCAGAGGACTGAGCTGCAGGGTGAGAGAGAGAGGATTAAGAAAGAACAAAAGGAGAGAGAAAGAGGAGATAGGAAGGAGAGCGAAAGAAAGGAGGAGAGGAGCGTGAAAGATAGAGAAGAAGCAGAGAAAGGAGAAGGCAAGAGAAAAAATAAAGGAGAGGAGAAAGGAGAGAGAAAGAAGAAGGCGAGAGAGAAAGATGAGAAAGGAGAGAGCAGAGAGAAAGAGGAGAGAAGGTGAGAGACCTGGTCAGAGCAGTGAGGGAAGCAGCAACTTTAAAAGATGTGAAATTGTAAGCTACTTTATTAACAGAGCTGATAAAGTCCGAGGGAGAGACGCTCTAGCAGGTGTAAGAGGGGCCTTGTGGTGTGAGTAATGTGAGCGAGTGATACAGGAGCAAGGATGAGGGAGAGACAGCAACCAACCATACCAAGCAGACTCGAGCTAGTGTACTAACTTCTAGTTTGTCACAGCTAGGTTATTTATCATTCAATATGATTATGTGGTACCTGTTTTGTGCATCAAACCGAGAGAAGCTAGCTAGCTAGTCTAACTAAGGCGTCATGCGCTTTCTCCCTGTCCTACAGATCCAAATAACACCTCCATTCAGATTATTAAGTAGCAGCGTACCTGTTGGCTCTTGGTTGTTGTAGCAAATCTTTCATTTTAATTCATTTTCCATTGATTAGATAATCTTGTAACTTGCTTTGCCACTCAGGGAGGCTCTATGACTGTAGTTTCGCTTTGACTTGTGAGTGGCCGACAACAAGCCACTGCATAGGATATTCTCGTTGAGCAGTGGCGACATGCAGTTAACGTTTTATCCACAACTCTGTCCATCGCCATTGTAATCTGTGAAGCCAAAATGTTCCCAAACAGAAGATTTAAATTATTTTCTTGGGGTGCGGACATTGACTCTAGGGTGTTAATACTCTGGGTCAGGATATTGTTAATATCACCACAACTACTACAATCCCTCTATTACTCAGAGAAAGTAAGGTAGGAGGCACCTCCATGCAGAATGAGCACAGAGGCGCTATTCCTGGCAACCCTGCAGCTTAAGGGAGCATGAGTAATTGTGTACTGCTCACTGATTTGGCAGGCTACGCCGAGTGGGCAGGCCTGCTCTGTTGTCTTGGCACGAACACTAACAACTGCGGACAATGTGGCTGGATCCTCAGCATGGCAGCGGTGCTTTGAAGAAGCAACAAAAACCTTTGGGGGCGAGGCTCGGATTGACCAATTACAGTGTTAAGACTACACCCACGGGTCATCAACGTCAACTGTCATTAACACACACAAAAACATGATTTATTCATGTGTACATACAGCGCTAAATGAGACACATACCGTAACTGTAGCAGTCCAAAAAAGAGGACCAACATGTAACATTTAAAGAACATTTTAACACTTTAAATAACCGCCTCCACTTGTATCCACATCAAGCTTAGCACAGCTCGACAATTGCTCAGTCACCATGCTCATCCAATCGCAAGTCTCATTCTGTGCCACACCTCTGCCTGAAATGTTTCGTACCACATTGTTTTTTACATGAGTGAGGTCCACATGACTGAGGCATGCAGCGCCAGGCAGCTCCCTCCTCATCCATGACCCCATGGCCTGGAGCTATAGCACTTGTGCAGACAAAGAGGCCATTTTAGCGGTTTGGATCCTTTATATTTTCCAGGGGGCTCATTTAGGCTTGTGACTGTTTGCAGGCTAGGCTACAGGGCAGCAGCACCACTCTGTATCGGACCATTGTGTAACGGGCAGGAGAAAGAGTATCATTGTTGGACTGGTCTTTATTTCTCTCCCATCCCCTCCCACTCTTTCCCCTTCTCTCTGTCACCTCAAAATGCACAACTTGCCCATTTTCATAACCATGCGGATTTGTCGGTGTTCCGGCACAGTAAAGTGGAGGGTATTTCTTAAAGCAGGATTAATATGACTTAGCCAGTAAATTTGTCTAAATATTCTGAAACCACCACATATTTTCTAATACAGTACAGAATGTAAAACAGTACAACCCTGGTCTATTTTCTGGCTGAATGCAACCCAAATGTGACCGACCTCCTTGATTCAATCTTGTGTAGCAAAATTAGAAAGTGTTTTCACATTGGATAAAAGCAGACACAGAGAGCTACAAAATGGTAAATCATACACTATATTTGAGGAACAATGGGTAAGTAATTCTGCTTTGAAAGTTGCTAAACTTGTATCTTCACTTCTGAGAAAATGACCTTTGAACGTTTTGGTATCAACTGGAGAGCTCTTCTTTGTCTACACCCATTCACCATCGTTCACACCCTCTTAAGCTTTAGCCCGACCCATCTCTAAGGTTTGACACAAGCGTTCTATACTAACAGCAGCAGTCAAGCACCCACGCTAACTGGCTAACTACTTCCAGACACAAATGAGAGAACAGTTCACTGAACATTACTCACCCTAGCAGAGCTGGTTAGGCTGTTTTTATGTTATCCAGAGCGTTGGTGGCTGCAACTGTGCAGTCAGATTGTCCGTTCGTAAATTCAGAGCATTTCTCTCTCGGAGCTTTCAGAGCACACACTGGACACTATTTGATGAGGTGATCCGAGCCTTCTGACCTCACAACGGCAGTCAAGCACCCAAGCTAACTGGCTAACATTGGCTAGTTTGCTAGCTACTTCCAGACACAAATGAGAGAACACCCCACTCTGACCACTTTACTTGCCCTAGCAGAGCTGGTTAGGCTGTTTCCATGTTATCCAGAGCGTTGGTGACTAACTGTGCTGCTGGCAACAATTTAATTATGCTTTTTTGCTGGACGTTTACTGACACCAGTCATATTCAACGAGTGTTGAGCGTTCGTAAATTCATCAGTTATTCTGCGCTCTGGCACAGTCAGACGAGAGTGCTCTGAAATGGAAGTAGATGGCAAGACTGAATTTACGAACGCACCCGAAATCGTTTCTTCCATAGTGGAGTCTTTTGTTAAGACATGTAGCTAGCTAGGTAAACAATTAACCATAATCCCAACTCATGACGTTACTACCCTGCATGAATCTGCATGTAGCTAACCAACCAGGTTCAGTGTTAGCTAGCCAACATTAGGCTATAACTAGCCAAGCAAAATGGCTCAGATACGAATAATAAGATCATACACGTAACGTTAGCTAGCGAGCCAGCTAGTTAGCTTGTTAGCTTACAGTACACTTTAACTTGAAAGAAAATACTGTGTCAAAATTTGAAATGTCTAAAATCTGAAAATGTAGCTAGCTAGACTATCTTACCCATATCCATCATGGATGGACGCCTCTTCCTGTCACAGATGCCAAGGTTGCCCTTAGTTTGAAGATGTAATCCGGAGACAGGTGTTCTTCATCTCCTTAGCTATCATACTCTAATTCCACTGATTTCAAAACTCGGTCCTCCAGAAAATGGAGAGCAACACTTATGCAGTTCTACTATGTAAACATTAAAAATAAAAATAAAAACAGCGTTAGACAGGATTACCTAAACATACTGACCAGCTCAAATAGACAGAAGCGTGCTATATGGCAGACCAATCCGAACTCATCTCTCGGCATGTCCAGCCAACTCATTATCTCAGCCAATCATGGCTAGCGGGAAGGTTGCTGACTTTTTCTGTGGCTAAACCAACTAGGCTTATAAATTTAGTCATTTTATTTGTATTTACAGATGGCATACAAGTTTGTTATTAAGGCACACGAAAGTTCACATGGTCCAGAAGGCATTTCTGTCAAAAAAGGCATTTTGATAAAAAAAATTAAGATTATGTTCAAATGGCTCTCGTGTGAAGTAGTGACCCGCGACATACGCCTAGTTCCCTGAAACAGGTCAAATATACAGATATCTAAAACATAAAGAGCATGTCCAGGCAACAATGACTATGCATGAATGTACAGTAAAACAGATTCTACTAACATTCTGTACAGTACACTGTACTGCTTTTTCACATTAGGCCTATATGAGCCAGCATGAGCCTAGCACTTAAAGTGCTGAAGTTACTGTATTTATGACCATTTAGCAATCAGTCTCTGAGCACTCACACTCCTTCATCATGCCGATGTCCACGCAGCGTTTGAGCCGGCAGGCCTGGCAGTGCCGCCGGTTGTCCTTGGTGATGGTGCAGCTGCCGTTGAAGGGGCAGGTGAAACTGGCCTTACGCTTCATGCTGCGTCTGGTGGGGGCAGCGAGACGGAGATATTGAAACCTGGCTCACTGACACGTTCAAATATACACAGACATATTAAAAACACTGGAATTTTTTTGCAAAATGGAGTCAGATGGGATTATTACTCAACTGGATTACATTTGCAGACACACAAAACGGAAAAAGAAAGACACACTACCCCTCTCACAGAAAAACAAAACAAAACATCATGAGCAGTCACGCAGCGTGCCCTTTGAAGATATTAGTTTTTTCCCCATACAGCCTCCCATTTACAGCAAGCACGCACGCACGCACACACACACACAGGTAGACACACACACACACACAGGTAGACACACACACACACACAGGTAAAAACACACACACACAAAGTTCAAAAATAGATCAACACACCAAAAGCATAAATAAAACACACCCATAGATAAGTACTTGAGTCCATATTGTTCCCACATATTCACACACTGGGGTACCTACAGGTGTCAGCTGACCTTTCTCCAAAATAACACATTGGGAACGACAGACATGAGAGGACAGCTGACTTAAGAGTTAATCGTTGAGTTTAATGAGAACAGCATGATGCCTGAGAAAGACAGTCTGGCATTTTTCCTTCTTTCTTGTAGGAACTTTCTCTCATCCATATAAACTCAGCAAAATAATTATACGTCCTCTCACTGTCATCTGCGTTTATTTTCAGCAAACTTAACATTTGTAAATAAATATTTGTATGAACATAAGAATCTACAACAGACAAACTGAACAAGTTCCACAGACATGTATGGAATAATGTGTCCCTGAACAAAGGCGGGGTCAAAAGGTAACAGTCAGTATCTGGTGTGGCCACCAGCTGCATTAAGTACTGCAGTGCATCTCCTCCTCATGGACTGCACCAGATTTGCCAGTTCTTGCTGTGAGATGTTACCCCACTCTTCCACCAAGGCACCTGCAAGTTCCCGGACATTTCTGGGGGGAATGGCCCTAGCCCTCARSKTCCGATCCAACAGGTCCCAGACGTGCTCAATGGGATTGAGATCCGGGCTCTTRGCTGGCCATGGCAGAACACTGACATTCCTGTCTTGCAGGAAATCACCCACAGAACGAGCAGTATGGCTGGTGGCATTGTCATGCTGGAGGGTCATGTCAGGATGAGCCTGCAGGAAGGGTACCACATGAGGGAGGAGGATGTCTTCCCTGTAACGCACAACATTGAAATTGCCTGCAATGACAACAAGCCCAGTCCGATGATGCTGTGACATCACAGCATCATCGGTTATTATTACACCTGCGGTTATGGAACCGAGGACGAGGACGATCAGCTGTCCACCCTGTAGCGTTGTCTTAGGCGTCTCACAGTACGGACATTGCAATTTATTGCRCTGGCCACATCTGCAGTCTTCATGCCTCCTTGCAGCATGCCTAAGGCACGTTCATGCAGATGAGCAGGGACCCGTGGCAGCTTTCTTTTGGTGTTTTTCAGAGTCAGTAGAAAGGCCTCTTTAGTGTCCTACGTTTTCATAACTGTGACCTTAATTGCCTACCGTCTGTAAGCTGTTAGTGTTTTAACGACCGTTCCACAGGTGCATGTTCATTAATTGTTTATGGTTATTTGAACAATGGGAAACAGTGTTTAAACCCTTTACAATGAAGATCTGAAGTTAATTGGATTTTTACGAATTATCTTTGAAAGACAGGGTCCTGAAAAAGGGARGTTTTTTGTTGTTGCTGAGTTTACATCGGTTACATTATACGAAGCTGCATCAAGTAGCCTAGACTGAGTTATGATATGGCCGACCATTTGATGGGGTGCTTTCTGCGCTGCAGTAGTACTTTTATCACTATGAACCCTATAGGGGCTAGAAGTCGACCGATTAATCGGCATGGCCGATTTCAAGTTCTCATAACAATCGGTATTTTTGAACGCCGATTATGGCGAATTACATTGCAATCCACGAGGAGACTGTGTGGGCATGCTGACCACCTGTTACGTGAGTGCAGCAAGGAGCCAAGGTAAGTTGCTAGCTAGCATTAAAACTATCTTATAAAAAAACTATTAAATCTTAACATAATCACTAGTTAACTACACATGGTTGATGATATTACTCGTTTAGCTTGTCCTGCGTTGCATATAATCAATGCGGTGCTTGTTAATTTATCATTGAATCACGGCCTACTTTGCCAAGCGGGTGATGCTTTAACAAAAGGGCATTCGCGTCAGGGTATATGCAGCAGTTTGGTCCGCCTGCCTCGTTGCGAACTGTGTGAAGACCATTTCTTCCTAACAAAGACAGTAATTTATTTGCCAGAATTTTACATAATTCTGTCCTGCTGCTGGGTTGTTGCCCTCCTACGGCCTCCTCCACGTCTCCTGATGTACTGGCCTGTCTCCTGGTAGCGCCTCCATGCTCTGGACACTACGCTGACAGACACAGCAAACCTTTTTGCCACAGCTCGCATTGATGTGCCATCCTGGATGAACTGCACTACCTGAGCCACTTGTGTGGGTTGTAGACTCCGTCTCATGCTACCACTAGAGTGAGAGCACCGCCAGCATTCAAAAGTGACCAAAACATCAGCCAGGAAGCATAGGAACTGAGAAGTGGTCTGTGGTCACCACCTGCAGAATCACTCCTTTTTTGGGGGTGTCTTGCTAATTGCCTATAATTTCCACCTTTTGTCTATTCCATTTGCACAACAGCATGTGAAATTTATTGTCAGTGTTGCTTCCTAAGTGGACAGTTTGATTTCATAGAAGTGTGATTGACTTGGAGTTACATTGTGTTGTTTAAGTGTTCCCTTTATTTTTTTTGAGCAGTATATATATATATATATATATATATATATATATATAAAATAAAAATCATTTTTCGGTCCTCCAGTAAATCGGTATCTGCGTCGAAAAATCATAATCGGTCGACCTCTAATAGGGGCGGCAGGTATACCCTATAGGGGCGGCAGGTATACCCTATAGGGGCGGCAGGTATACCCTATAGGGGCGGCAGGTAGCCTAGTGTTTAAAGCGCTGGGCCAGTAACCGAAAGGTTGCAAGATCGAATCCCCGAGCTGACCAGGTAAAAATCTGTCATTCTGCCCCTGAACAAGGCAGTTAACCCACTGTTCCTAGGCCGTCATTGTAAATAAGAATTTGTTCTTAACTGACTTGACTAGTTAAATAAAAAATAACTATAAAACCTACAACCCTACAGTTTTTTAGATGTTTTTTATGTTCTTCATGGTTTCAAGAAATCAAAGGGAAAGAATTGAAGGGAAACCGCTCAGCTTTGAATTCAGCAGCGAACTGGTCGTCTATGACAAACTTGATTTTACTTGTAAAGATATACAGTGGCGTTGGACTCACTGATTACGTGCACTTGTTTCTATGATCGACTAAACTGGTTTACTGTAAACAAGTTTATAACAAGGCTGTTATAAAATAACAGCCACAAACGACAGATCTTGGCCACATTAATAAAGTTACACCCTCTTGGCCTATTCCTTGTCATTAAACAAAAATACATTCTCCCGTTCCTGCTCAAAAGACCAGCTTGCTCTAGCTTTAAAAAGATTCCAGATAATAAGCTTCCATATGGACAGCACTTTAGTTTGGCTTGGATCGGAGGCTGTCAGATCATTTCAATATTGCCTAATAAACGACATAGTTTTTATTCCCGGACAGTGTGGTATGTCCTCCGCTGTGTGGGAAGTTTTGAGCCATAATAAGCCCTGGAGCCCCACAGGCTACTCCACTACATTGTGTTCAAGCAATGTAGCCGGAAGCAACCGGAAATAAAAGACAACCCTGGATAACCCTTTCTGTTCCAAGTCAAACTGGACCCTCCAYCAAACCCATCCCATGCATAGTGTACCTGTCCTGGTCAGTACCCACCTGAAGAAGCCTTTGCAGCCCTCACAGGTCATGGCGTTGAAGTGGAAGCCTGTGGCCTTGTCGCCACAGACGCCACAGATGCGCGGCGCGTTGCGGTCAAACTCATCAGGCCCCACCACAGACGTGCTCACAGCCATGGTCTCCATCACTGCAATGATAGAGGAGAGTGTGTTTGGTTAGCAGTGGTCTGGTGCAGTCCATCCTTCCCATGTGTGTGAGCAAGGCTGTATCAGACAGGTTGCATGTGTTGCAACTCAAATTATAGAGACAGGTGTTGGGGAAATCATCATAAGACACAAGACAAGAAACAGCCCAATGATTGTTCCTGTTATTAGCTCTGTAGTGAGTTAAAGTCATTTGTCCTTGTCAATGAAAAAAACTGAAGTAATGCCCACCAGAGGTAACACACCCGAACCCCTTTTCAATCTCACTCTGCCTAATTTCCTTTGACAGCTAAAGATCCTCTGGCATTGTATGGAGAGAGAAGAGCAGAGAGACATTATATCCTAGTAGTGGTGTTACATATAGGAATTAGGGACCTCCCAGGAGGATGAAGCAGATCTAACACGGAACAGAAAGCTGGACCAAAGAAAAGAGAACCGGGAAGAGGTTGTGATTGACGGGGCGTGAGAAAGTGTCAGTCAATCAGTCACATGGCCAGACTGGGTTTAGCCTGCCTGTAGGGRAGGGTTCCCCAACTGGCGGCCCGCGGGCTGAATTTGGCCTGTGGGTGATTTTAGACTAAAAACACCAGCAAATTTTATAGCATTTATAATTTGTAATCATGTTCTGACCGCTGACCATCTGCACAAGAAATGTAAAAAATGTGGCTGAATGTAGTTGATCCCTGCAGTAGAGGATGGAGCAGGGAACTGGGAACAGGTCCAGGCAGGCAGCGTAGCGGTTAAGAGCGTTGGGCCAGTAACAAAAAAGTTGCTGGTTCGAATCCCAAACCGACTAGGTGAAAAAACTGTCGATGTGCACTTGTGCAAAGCATGTAATCCTAATTGCTCCTGTAAATCGCTCTGGATAAGAGCATCTGATTAAATAACTAAAATGTTAAAGGCAAAAGTAAAACCAGGGACAAAAAACATGGGATAAATCCATTCACCCGGATTAGCAGGGCAGGGTGATATGGCCTAAAAATCACCTCTCAATTTTTTCTAATTTAAGAGTGATTCACAACATACATTTTGTTTTTTAACTGTTCTCTAAATAAACGTTGCTATACTATTAAAAAGGTAAAATACACAGCATTTCAAACAGTCACCAATAATCAAATTAATTCTGGGCTTGTGACGTTACACCTAGGCTAAATATAGGCCCAAGCCTTCCACAACCATGAGACCCAGTAATAATTTTATCATTTCAACAAGCTATTTTTTTCAATATTCACTGATCTGGTTAAGAGTCTATAAAAAGTGATATTTTTGTTACAAATTTAACCAGAACCATGCGTAACTTCTTAGAATAAGCATGAGGCTATATAAAATGAACACGGGTATTATACTGAACAAAAATATAAAACGCAACATTTAACAATTTCAAAGACTTTACTGAGTTACAGTTCAAATAAGTAAATCAGTCAATTTAAATGAAGTCATTAGGCCCTAATCGATGGATTTCACATGACTGGGAATACAGATATGTATGTCGGTCACAGATACCTTAAGATTTGCCTCATGCAAACATCTCCTTCGTATAGAGTTAATCAGGCTGTTGATTGTGGCCTGTGGAACGTTGCCCCACTCCTCTTCATTGGCTGTGTGAAGTTGCTGGATATTGGCCGGAACTGGAACACGCTGTTGTACACGTCAATCCAGAGAATCCCAAACATGCTCAATGCGTGACATGTCTGGTGAGTATGCAGGCCATGGAAGAACTGGGACATTTTCAGCTTCCAGGAATTGTGTACAGATCCTTGTGACATGGGGCCATGCACTATCATGCTGAAACATGAGGTGATGGCGGCAGATGAATGGCATGACAATGGGCCTCAGGATCTTGTGTTTGTTGTCTGTAGCTTATGCCTGGCCATACCATATCCCCACCATTGGGCACTCTGTTCACAACATTGACATCAGCAAACCCCTCACCCATACACCACCGTATGCCCAGTACAGTTGAAAACGGGAATCATCCGTGAAGAACACACCTCTTCAGCATGCCAGTGGCCATCAAAGGTGAGCATTTGCCTACTGACGTAGATTACGACACCGAACTGCAGTCAGGTCAAGACCCTGGTGAGGATGAAGAGCACGCAGACGTTTTTTGACAGTTTGTACAGTAATTCTTCAGTTGTACAAACCCACCGTTTCATCAGCTGTCCGGGTGGCTGGCCTCAGACGATACCGCAGGTGAAGAAGCCAGAAGTGGAGGTCCTGGGCTGGCGTGGTTACAGTGCGGTTGTGAGGCCGGTTGGACATAGTGCCAAATTCTCTAAAACAACATTGGAGGCGGCTTATGGTAGACAAATTAACATTAAATGATGTGGCAACAGCTCTAGTAGACATTCCTGCAGTCAGCATGCCAATTGCACACTCCCRCAACTTGAGACATTTGTGGCATTGTGTTATGTGACTAAACTGAACATTTTTAGTGGCCTTCTATTGTCCCCAGCACAAGTTGCACCTGTGTAATGATCAGCTGCTTGGTATGCCACACCTGTCAGGTGGATGGATTATCTTGGCAACATAGAAATGCTCACTAACAGGGATGTAAACAAATATGTGCACAATATTTTAGAGAAATACGCTTTTTTTGTGGAAAATGTCTGGGATCTTTTATTTCAGCTCAGTATATAAAACAACCTCTCAAGCACAAGACCACCTGCTAGTGAGTAGCCAGATAATCTTTATATTTCAAGTTTAGCCAATTTAGAATTGTTATGGACACACCCTTTGGTCCTTCCCTAACTGTCTGAACAGCATGTTACCTTGTCCACTTGATTTTAACCTTATTTCTCAGAATGACAATGAGTTGCCAATTCCTTATAATTGTGTTTATTGTTGCACATTTATAAAACACAGACTAGACAGCTAGTACAGTCTTTAGCTAAAAATCTGCTAACAGCACGTGGTACCACAATGATGGARGCGACAAACTGAGCATTTATTTTCCAGAATCAGTGTTCACTGATAGTCTCATTTTAGTAGTGTCTGCTCTGCTCGCAATTTGAAGAGTTGAGACATAAAATGGTTATCGATAGAAAAGGTTAACTTCTCTATTACAGTAAAATAATTTCTCAAAACGTTTGTGTCCATATGACCAATTCTGTTGGACCAAACCTCAAATTCAAATAGTTGAAACCGCTCGTCAGAGAGGAAGAAGTGATCGCTCATCTTTGTTGTTTTGAGTGGCAGGGYCTTAGTGTGTGTGTAAACCATAGAGGAAGAAGCAAAGCGAGAGGTTTCACTCTCACTATAATCTGTCCAAAATAAACCCAATGTGTTTCTATGGGCTTATTTTGGGCCTAAGCTTGTTGCCTGCCTTCCCGCCTTTGGACAACGACTCCCATTGTCAAGGCAGAGACATGAGCATCTCGTTAATATATACAGATCTCTGGTGTAAATGGGAAGGTATACAGAGTACAGAAAGAGCATAGGAGATGAGACCAAAAAGACAACACGAGAACAAGTGCACAAAAGCTCATAAAAACATTTAAAAAATATTACAGSCATTAGGAATATCGCACAAAAATAGATTTTACCTAATTTCATATAGGTCGCCCAACCCTACTGCTTAGGCATTCCCAWCAAAATGCCAGACACCAATAACCCCCTTATACATAGAAAACAAGGACATGCCATTTCTCAATAGACAGTACTAGCACATTCTGAACCATAAGACTGAAAAACAGCAATAATAAAATTCTTATTTAGCAAGTAATGACCCATGTGTAACAGGGGGGTGTGTGTACATATGCATGGGGATTCAATGCAGACGCAGGATGTTGATTGATAAACATGGGCGACACACTATCAAATCAGACCATAACATAATTCATCGTTGTACTAAAGAAATCAACAAGGTTTAGCCAAGATGTGAATAATTGAACAGCTGTCATCTGTTTCTCTGCTGACAAAGGCACTGGTTGGTTTGAGCATTTTGTTCTTTCGTCCACAGCTCACCACAGGGCCAGAACAGAAAAACAAGTTGTTTTTCTTTAGCTGGAAGCTGAAAACATAATGCAGACTGGCGAAGCGAGTCCCTCTCTATTCCTGGAAGCAATCATTAGGTTGTTGGTCTGACTGGCAAAGAATTGCATAGAGACAGAGGTGCCTAATTTAAAGCCAGGCTGCCCCAATGGTAGACTATTCCAGCGTTGCCACTTGCCTGTCTCATATGAGATAGAGGACCAATCCCAAATCAACCCAGGCCCCTACACCCTAGCCTATCAGAGGGCAAGATGGAACGATTACCATATTTCTTACACCTGCCAAATCCACTCAGATCTCCACAAGTGCATAGGGAGTAGGGCTTAGGGTTGATTTAGGATTGGGCCAGGGCTTCCCCATCATTGTGCCAATCATTGAAACAGGCTTTTAAAGCCCCATCAATCCCCAAACACAGAGCTGAATGGAAACTAGGACTAACTTTCCTAATAGTGCTGGGTCAATGTCAGTGTATGTGCAATTTCAACATAAGCTGTATTTTTTTTTAAACTTGGCTGGTAGCTTGGTTTAATTTTCAATTTGACATGGATAGTGCCGGTTGTCCCATAAAACAATTCTCTGCTCTCTCCACAACATGGGGATAATCACTTTCTTACGAAACATGATCCACCCGCCAACAGTGCTGTGTAATGAATAGAGCAAGAAGTCAAATCTCAGTCAGGTCAATGCCATTTAGTCCTTGAGCAGATGCTCAACAAGACCCAGTAAACATCCAACTATCAACACATGTGGTGCAGCAATGTATGCTATTTCGCTGGATGGGGGCTCTTATGTAAACAAATGGAACAAGTGCAATAAAGCAACAATATTAAGCTAGTTTCATCTAATCTATGCAGGCCAGGAGACAAAACATGGATCCTCCACCCTGCTTTGACTGCATCTGTCTTCTGGTCTCTTGGCACGCACCATCCACTAACAACTAGTACAGTGCCAGTCTTCTCTTTGTGAGTTCTTGCCATCACAAATCTGATGTTCCACAACAGACCTCTGACAGTGAACGACCGCCTGCCTGGAGTCTCACACTGAGAAGATAATGAAAAGAAAGGTCAGGGCTCCAGACTAACTTTCTCAGTTGGTGGCACCAGCCCATTAAATTAGTAATCACCTTATAAAATGCATTCAGCGCAAATTTTTGTTGAAAAATCGACTACTGAGATGGTATGATAGATTTTTTTAAGCAAACATGTCCAACCTAAACGAGTGATTTTAATACATTTTTGGTTGACAATTAGGTTATTCTTGATATATTCTGTCAAAATAGCACTCCAGAATTGAGATTTTCTTTTTGCTCAATAGAGATCCATTTGCCTAAATGTTTTTGTGCACTAGCTAATAGGCTAATCCATTTGGGGATAATTCAAGACCTGAGGAAGTGGAAACTGAAAACACATTAGCTAGATCGGCAACTTTAAATAGTGCTGATAGTTAGCTGTGTAGTTGATTCATCTAGCAGTAATATCCTAAAAACATTTGCACGCTCTACAGCTCAAAGACATGCCAGAAACGTTGGTTTTTAAAACTGTGTCAATCGCACAATATTGAGTTGAGAAAAGACACTCCTCTCTCCAACTAACAGCATATTTTATTACTTATTTTTAACAGTTTTTCCCACAATTGCATTTTGAAGAATGCATTTCTTTCCTCAAAATGCATTGCACAGGGGAGGGAGAGGGAATGTGAGTAGCTCTCATCACAGCAGGCAGTCAGAGGCAGGGCAGGCACTTCCATGGCAGGAATCAATGCACTTTAATTTAGGTGTACGGTTTGACCAAATCATGGTTTTAGACGCCAAATGCTCGACATTAATGGTTGTCCGGGACAAGTAAAAAAAATAATTACAAAAAGACAAGAACATGGATTTAAGTTGTCCGAATGGCTACATGTCCAAAACAAACACAGACATGAAGCGCCAGAAAATGTAGCCAAACTTTAATGAGACTTTTAATTATATAAATATAGGCTAGACGCCAGTCATGTTTGACAAAATATAATGAAGGATAATTTACATTAACGTCGAAAAGACTTCATTCTGTCGACATGCTTGAGGCACAGTTCGTTCAGATCAAATAGTCACAAGACCGGAGAGTGAAAGACAGCGCCTCTTGTGCACCACACGTCACCCACATGGAATCTGGGCAGAGGCAAATCAGCATTTTGAAACTTTAACCATAAACGTAATTGTTTAAAATCGAGGTTTTATGTCACTTTATGATGCATGTCTTACCTTGTTTCAAAGTAGCCTAGCCAAAATATAACTATAGACATGTTGAGGGCATTTTCTATTTTTTTTTTTATAAACAATATGTCATTGAAACCAGCATTTCTCTCATGTTCTATAGTTTTTCAAATCAATGTTACTTTATTGTCCAGCAGCCAAAGGCACAATCCTAATCATATTAGTAACCCATGCCAGTTGATGCATCTTTAGATSTCCCCTCTAACAGATATCTTCATCACATGAAACCGCTCACACGTGTGGTGAGCTTTTGAGAACTGTCAATATTTTAAGCTAAATGGCCTGATCTGTTGCATCAGCCTCATTGCTTTATAATATTTTGATGTGGAGTGGTTGTATGATTTTTGGATCTGTCATCCCAGAACTGTCCCAGAGTGTGTTTTGGTCTTAGCCATCTTTTTTTGTAATCGTCCCAGGGACGACGGGACGCCCTTAATTTCAAACCCTGGAAGGAATTATTTTATCAAGAAAAAAAATTTGGGTTGTAAATTGTAATGTTGCAATATTTTATAGGCTTCCAAGGGTGTCCAACCATCCTCCAGGATAGCCTTAAAGGGGAAATGTTGTATTTTGAGACGGCTCCATTTTGCATATTCAAGCCTAATAGGCAGAGTGTAACCTACATTTGTCTGGTTCTATGGAAAAAGGATAGTAAAGCATTGTATTTTGTAAAGTGGTTCCTTGGGTCATACAATGCAGCAAAAATGGTTTTAGACTTCAGCTTTCGGACAAGTTAAGAAATATATCTTTCCTACTTGTCCAAAACAACAAGTGGCAAAAAAAAGTGGTTTTCAGTGAGGTGACCAGCGAATTTGAAGCCTGCACTGATGCGACCAAATAAACATTTTACTCGCAGAGCCATGTCAAAGGGTCGCAAAAATGCGACTAAATGGTCGCAGCCTAGAGCCCTGGGCTAGGTTGAAGGTTACGTTGCTGTGCAATAGAGTTTGCTACTCAGGGACCTAACTATTACACTATTAAATCAGGATGATTATTTTAGTCACCGGTCACTACACGTTGTTCCTATTGTCGCTCCAGACCTGAGAAACAACCAACCTCAGTGCAGCAACAGGACATCACACAAGAGGGAAGAAAGCGCTGATGTTATCTAACCGGACGCTTGCTCATAGAGCAAACGACCCAGAAACCATTAAGATGGGGGGCCATAGGAAAGGGGCCATGTGAGTCGCATTTAGTCACAGACATAAAACCCAACAACGGGGCGAAGCCTTCCCCAGGCTTTACCCAAAAAATACACACAATGATCAGATTGGCTAACACAGCTACCGCGCCCCCCCATGGACGCATTGCTCTGATAAGGTGCGGTTTCATTGGCCAAAGTTACACGCAAAAAAAACAAAGACCAGGTCACAGCACCATTGCGTGCGGCCTCACTTGTTGTGCATGTTATTGAAGCAACAATCATAGGGGCAGAATTGAGCTAAAGGGCCCAAAAAAAAGCAGGTGGGCGGCCTCCTATTCTTAGTGAGCTGAGGGCAGACAAGGAGCAGGCAAGGGTAAGACCTGGGTGAGATGCACACACGTGACACGCTAAAAAACACATGGTGGCATACGGGCCAAGTCATCAATCCTGGGCACTTCTGCAGCAGAGACATGATTGTTTAACGATGGGCACCGTAAGCAGGGTTCAACACATGCCCAGCTGTACAGTCGTGGCCAAAAGTTGAGAATGACACAAATACCAACTTTCACAAAGTCTGCTGCCTCAGTTTGTATGATGGCAATTTGCATATACTCCAGAATGTTATGAAGAGTGATCAGATGAATTGCAAAGTCCCTCTTTGCCATGCAAATGAACTGAATCCCCCAAAAAAACATTCACTGCATTTCAGCCCTGCCACAAAATACCAGCTGACATCATGTCAGTGATTCTCTCGTTAACACAGGTGTGAGTGTTGACGAGGACAAGGCTGGAGATCACTCTGTCATGCTGATTGAGTTCGAATAACAGACTGGAAGKTTCAAAAGGAGGGTGGTGCTTGGAATCATTGTTCTTCCTCTGTCAYCCATGGTTARCMGCAAGGAAACACGTGRCGTCATCAWTGCTTTGCACAAAAAGGGCTTCACAGGCAAGGATATTGCWGCCAGTAAYATTGCACCTAAATCAATCATTTATCGGATCATCAAGAACTTCAAGGAGAGCAGTTCAATTGTTGTGAAGAAGGCTTCAGGGCGCCCAAGAAAGTCCAGCAAGCGCCAGGACCGTCTCCTAATGTTGATTCAGCTGCGGGATCGGGGCACCACCAGTACAGAGATTGCTCAGGAATGGCAGCAGGCAGGTGTGAGTGCATCTGCACGCACAGTGAGGCGAAGACTTTTGGAGGATGGCCTGGTGTCAAGAAGAGCAGCAAAGAAGCCACTTCTCTCCAGGAAAAACATCAGGGACAGACTGATATTCTGCAAAAGGTACAGGGATTGGACTGCTGAGGACTGGGGTAAAGTCATTTTCTCTGATGAATCCCCTTTCCGATTGTTTGGGGCATCCGGGAAAAAGTTTGTCCGGAGAAGAGCAGGTGAGCGCTACCATCAGTCCTGTGTCATGCCAACAGTAAAGCATCCTGAGACCATTCATGTGTGGGGTTGCTTCTCAGCCAAGGGAGTGGGCTCACTCACAATTTTGCCTAAGAACACAGCCATGAATAAAGAATGGTACCAACACATCCTTCGAGAGCAACTTCTCCCAACCATCCAGGAACAGTTTGGTGACGAACAATGCCTTTTCGAGCATGATGAGCACCTTGCCATAAGGCAACAGTGATAACTAAGTGGCCCAGGGAAAAAAACATTGATATTTTGGGTCCATGGCTAGGAAACTCCCCAGACCTTAATCCCATTGAGAACTTGTGGTCAATCCTCAAGAGGCGGGTAGACAAACAAAACCCCACAAATTCTGACGAACTCCAAGCATTGATTATGCAAAAATAGGCTGCCATCAGTCAGGATGTGGCCCAGAAGTTAATTGACAGCATGCCAGGGTGGATTGCAGAGGTCTTAAAAAAGAAGGGTCAACACTGCAAATATTGACACTTTGCATCAACTTCATGTAATTGTCAATAAAAGCCTGACACTTATGAAATGCTTGTAATTATACTTCAGTATTCCATAGTAACATCTGACAAAAATATCTGAAGCAGCAAACTTTGTGGAAATTCATATGTGTCATTCTCAAAACTTTTGGAAACGGATAATATGCTAATGAAATCACCAGACTTCCCTAAGTATCCCTGGATATGGGCATCCGAAACTGGATAACTAATATTATTCTCTTGCTCATCAAAGCAATATAATAAAATAAAATAAACAACATTATCCCTTTCCCCAGATCCACACTGCTGCAGCGACTCTGAACTTTGGACCTTGTTTTCGGCATTGGCTGGAAATGAATAGGCCGCCGTGTTGTTGGCAGGCTGACAAAAGTGAAAAGGGAGAGAGAAAAAAACAACTTGTGGTTTAGAGTGGTATGGGGGGCCCCAAATCCCTTCGGCGAGGCCTCGTAGGGATGAATAACAGGAACATAAACTTGCATAGCAGCATAACTGAGCTGAGCAGTGCTGAGCTTTACGATGCCGACTGTCCACACCCCTCTCTCGCAACCATGGTGGAATGTATATCTGAATTCTACTAGCTATGTATTATTAGTAACTAAGCCAACTTTCCCTTTGATAAATCTTTTATTTACTTCAACAGTAAGAGACTGTCATTACATTAATAGATACATTTAAGAGCAAACTTTAAAAAAAGAACTGTAGTGCTTATGGTCTCCGAAACTGGACAGGATGAAGTATGGCATCTATGACTGGGGTCAAGGTGTGTCATCTTGTGAGCACAAATTAGAAGAGTTGTGACCACACAAAATCTAACCTCCCACCCCGTCCCCTCTCTAAAATATGTTTTCAGCCCATCCTCCATTTGCCTTGACTTAAACAAGAGAGGGCTGTAGTTCAAAGTTCAGAGGCGCAACAACAGTCAGAGGATGCACACAGACAGAAACACAAAATCAGATTACCACAGCAAAGAAATCCCTCTCTGTGGGAATGATTGCCTGAACTCTGATAAGTGCATAAAGCAGTTAACAAAAACAGACTGGCTCGTAACCTTTGGGATTTAAACTAGCGTGAGACATGTCCAACGGTATAGCCTATCGGGCTGACAGGTTATCACAGTGCGTGATGAGCTGGAGGGAGATGAACTTCCTTATAGAGCAGCAAGCCATTTGTTACTCAAGACTGATATGTCAGCCATCTTACTCAGGCAGCTTTGACTGACAATTAGAGAGAATGGAGGGCAGACCGTTAAGGTAAAAGGAGAGATGACTTGTATGTTCCCCACAGGGCACTAATAACATACCTGGTCAAAGGTTTAGATGTGGCAAAACCTCCTACCTTGTGGAAACAACTAGTCAAATAACTGCACAAGAGCACAAGCATGTACTACAGCCCTGTGTAATGCAAAGACAAGTAGTGTACTTTTAAACATCTGGGAAACAGGATATTGTTAATGTGTAAAATAACAAGCAAAAACCAAATAGGGCAAATGACTAGAGCCCGACAGAAATGTGATTTATGGGTCTGATACTGATTTTAGGGGGGCAAAAATCACCAATTACATCTGCCGATAGTGTGGAAAGAAAAAAATACTTTAAAATATTTTTCAAAATTGTGCTCCAAATGATTCACAGAATTTAAATTGTTTTCTTAACATTACAATTACATTATTTAAAGAACATTTTGTGGTTTACATGATAACCACCAAAAAGCAACTTTATCCTCTATAAATATGAAAGTAAATACAAAACACTTCTTCAGTTTACCTTCTTAGACACATCTTTAAGTTATACATATCTATGGGGGTAGATAAGAATGTAGAAGTGTTTGTGCTGATGAACCACAAGCACACTAATAAACAAGGACTGAATTAATTGAACTTGGTCAAAAGTAAACCTGAAACTTCACTTTTCACAAGATCAAACTATGCAGTGAAATCCTGTAACATGCGGTTCATAATGCCACCACTTTGCATTGAGTAGATTTACTGGTGCTTTACAACAGTCAAAGGTCATGTAAATAAACAATTTACGCTTGTTCGGAGATACTTTCGAGAGATGGGAAACTCCATTGTATTAACAGCCATTGTGTACGTTTCCCATGCATCGTGCAGTGCATTCTGGCAATTCTGGAACAAGGAGAGCTCTCCTTCAAGGACTGCATGGGAGTCAATTGGGCACTAGCTCAAAAAAAACATTAGCATTAATTTTGTCAACAAGAAGAACAACACATTTTTCAGAGATGTGAGTTAATTAACTTGTTCTCTGTAATATCGCAGAGTTCTGGAATTGTGACATTACGTACTTGAGGAAAATAGGCAGGTTTCTTGACTCACCCTGACTGAGACGCAATTGCCTGGCGATTAGCTCAGCAACCACGCAACACAGCATGACAATATGAACGCGACTGATCGAAAGTGCTGTGTGAGGTGTTTTACGTTCCTCCATTCATTGCCCAATGGGATTCCTATCACCTCTTTTCTCCCCCTCTCTGGCTTGTTATCACAATGTACTGTGTTATGACAAGCACAGGCTAGCTGTTCATTACAAAAAAATATTCTTACTGAAACCATAAATTACACTGTTATTCAATACAAAATGTACTGGCTATATATTTCAACTGCAAATGGCATGCACTGATGACTGAAAACGTTAATGCAGTAAAATGCTTGCCTGCCACACTGGTTTTAATTTAGTTCTAATTTAGCTAGCTAGCTAACTTTCTCATCACTAATGATGCACATGGGCTGAATGATTTATCTGCGCCATCTAAATAAGCACACTAACATAACAGGCCCAGATGGTAACAGTGTTATTATTGTATGAAGGATGAGTCAGCATTGACTTTGGCAGCAGTCTAGTGTTCGCACATAAGTAGCACAAATTGCAAGCTAGCCTGGCTAACTACCTTGCTGGCTAGATAGTGCCTAACTACCTTGCTGGTTAGTTAGTCAGCTAATGTTAACCAAGTGAGCATGTGATGACAGGGCTGCTTGTTTGGTGAAGTGTACTTTTGTTTATTTACTTATTGAAATACGCTGTCGCTGGCTGTGGCAAGCTAACCACCATGCCCACTGAGTCACGTTGGGACTTACGGGCTGAATGATGTTCATTGAGCAGCAAACGCACATTTGTTCATTCTAAGTAAATAATAGTTGTGCTTTATCCGTGGAATAAAGACAGATACAAATATTTCTGTGAAAGTCTAATAATCAGCCGATAATATTGTAGCGACCCGCATATCATAAATCGGTTGGGCTCTACAAATGACACAGCATTTCTGAACTCCTCATTTAGAGCAGAACTAGTAAAGTAGCCAATTTTGTTAGGAAAGGAATTTCAAAAACACCTGAAAGAGATTTACCAAAACTGCAAAATACAAGGGACTAGTATATTAATATTTTGCCGTTCTTGCAAATCCCCTTGACGTTGTTTGTTAACATATGTTAAGACTGTTAGTAAACAAAATAGCTGCTCATCATCAATATAGGCCTGTTGTAGTAAAGTGATCCTCCTGTGGGGAACAATGCCCCCTCTGCTGGAAAACCACGTGGGGTCTCTTCAAATCAGATTTCAACACCAGTGACAACTCAGCTGCTGAGAGGTCACGCAAAGATCAATGGAATTCTGTCAATTACAGAATTGCAGTATAGAACCAAAGCATCAATGAAACGCCCAGCAGACAGCTGCAGTGCATGAAAAATGAACTGAACTGACACACTTATAGCTAATGTCCGACTAGGCTAGATTTTACTATGGCCACCATCACTTTTCCCTGAAGAGTCACATTTAAAAAAAACTTGCCCATTAAAACCCAAGAGGCTAGGTACTCACATTCAAGTATTAGATGGGCTCACTAAGCATTCACCGAGTGGAGCTGTCAATGAGTGCTCAGTGCTCACCGTGTGGTCTTTTTCTGTCGACAGCTTGTGTTCACACATTCATTGGCCGGGCATTGAACACAGGCTAATTTAATAGTCCAATGCACAAAGATAAGCTCCCAAAGAACCTGCTCGAAAAGTGTTCACCTCCTAAAATAAAAAGCTAGAATACCTTACATTACTAGAAAGAAATCCTTAAATGACTATAAACATAGAATTGATAAGTCAGACTTCGTCAAACTAGGTAAAACACAAGAGCACTGACCTGAGCGACTCAGAGGGGTCTGTGGATCCATTTCCTCTGAATTAGAAAATACAGTTTCCAGACAAAATCCCCCAAGGTCTGTGAGAAAAAGAGTATTCTCCTCTGCCTAACACTCCTTTTGGTGGCTCTCTTATTCTTTCAACCCCTCAGGTGCAGTAATGTCTCTCTCTGTACCGGTTCAGTAGTGATGCCAAAGAGGTGAGTGGTGTTAGTTAATGTTTAACATACTCATGGGGTCAGCAGTGCAAACTCCAGGACTGGCGTGGGCAAAAGAGAGAGGTCCACCAACATATGAGATGTGGCCCACAAATGTTCTCATAACATCCTGACATGCAATTCCATTCATCAAAATAAAAAGGACCATGAGCAAGGAAAGGCTGTAGTGAAACCGCAACAGTTAACAGACCAGCCTTTAAAACAAGAGTATGTACTTGACATTCACTTAAGTGGGGAAATAATTACATAAACACAGTAAGTAGGATGTGTGGACAGATCAAAGTTAGCATTATATTAACATAATGCAGCGTAACGGTATTATGGTGCTCCGATAGTTACGGTGAGATTGCTTTCAACCAATATTTGGCAAAGTAAAACTTACATTCTAGCTGAATAAGCCCCTTTGATTTAGATTTTTTTCTATGGAATCAGCTATAAGCTGGAACAGCCCACATGACATTGGAATGTTGTAGGTTAGCAGAACCATGTTCTGAAATGTCTGAAGAGTTTAGCTCTGCTTGTCATGTGCACTGAGCCACCGACCAGTATGTTGTTACATCACCTGACCAATGGGAGTAGGGCCTACATAAAAATAAATTTAAAAAAATCACTTGACAGGAAGGTTTGGATTTTATTACTGTACTGCATTACAAAAACAAACAGGTGATGGAAAGTGTAGGGGAGTGCACCTAACCTCAAGACAAGACATGGCAGATGAGCCCTTCAAAAGAGAATCATCAGGCTATGCATCTCTATTAAACACTGGCAGCGACATATGACCTTGGGAAACGCCACATTGTCTGTACAGCACCGAGACGTCAAGTTGGTGAGGGGGTTGAGGAAACTATACATTAAGTTCTCCTCAGCTAATAGGGGTGGACTCAACAAGAACATTGAGATTATCAACTTGGTTTAGGAAGGGGAACAGATTAAGATCTGAGCTTTGTCCACTGCCAAATCTTCATGTTTGGCAAAAAAAAGGTGCCAAGCGTAACATATTAGCCTGTTGAACAAAAAGGTGCCTAATATGGCAGTAATAGCCCTACAGGCAACATGAGATTTATGATTAGGAACACATTCATCTTCACTTCAGCCACTCAAAATAACCTAATTTAAGAAATTCCCTTCATTTTAGATCGGTAGATTATTGAACAATTACTAAATTGGTTGAGAGTTAGGGTAAGCATACCTATTAACCCTTGTGGTGTTCATGTTTTTGTTATTCACCCAATGTTCGCAGGTCTGACGGACCCACAACATTATTGGGTTTTTAAAACAATACAGCCATAACAATTTACGTAAGAATACTTAACTTAAATTACAAGCAATATAGACAGCATACATGGTTCCCATTTGCCATTTACCTCTGCTAGATCACATTTATCAATAAAAGCGATGTTTGAAAAAACATTGGTGGAATAAATCATGTTATCATGAACAAATATAAATGAAACAAGGTTTATCACTATTGATGTTTATTGCGTTGAAATGAACAAATTGGAAGGACAAACTGTACATATAGTATTTTATGGAAATGATTTWAAAAAAAGTCCCATTGAACAGAAATTAAGGCCAAGGGACAGAATTTTACTGTGTGTGTTGCAAATGTATTTCTTGCACTTGACGCATGTGTATTGTGTCTTCCTGTCCTTCTTGGGTCCACACACGTCACAGCGCTTCTTCTTGTTGCTACCGGCTGCAAACTAGAATAATGAACACTTAGTTCAGGAATTTTACTCTCACACACACACCAGGGTAGGAGAGTCAGACACACACGCAACATCACTCACACTTACTTCTGGTATTGGAGTTGTTGGTTCTGTGGGTCGGGTGGATGGGGCATCCTCATCCTGAATCCTCCTCACGATGGCTGCAGAAGCTGGGGTCCTTGGGATATGTTGCCTCCTTTGGATTTGAGGTCTTACCAAATGCCTTACCCAGCTTCGAGAAAGAGACGTTTCCTCCGGAGCTTCCCTCTGTTCCAATCTGGGTTCAACACCTTCCAGATGACAAACGTGTTGTATGCCGAGATGTTCAAGATGTTGAAGAATATCACAAGTGGCCAGTGCAGGGTTTTCCTTCTTTTGCAGTTGTAGCCAGTCACCAGTCTCACTTGTCTAAATTATCCACCGCTCCTTTTGTGGCATTATAATCCATTATGATTTCAGTTTTTTGTTATGTTCCTGGCCACAGATTCTCCCATCACTATGCAGAGTACTCACGAGTACCACATTTCTGCCTTTCTTTGGCACGTAGGACGTGTCGGCCGTGAACACAAACTTAGAGGAATTGATAAGCCTGTTCCATGTATTTAACAGCTGAGGTGGGAGCTCTGGCTTGTTTTTTCGTACTGTTCCTACCATCGCCAGCTTCCTCTTGAGGAGCTCCTGTCCCAGCTTGTGCTAAGTAAAAAAAAAAAAAAATTAAATAAAAGTTATTCCATGTYATGTTGTGGCCACGGAGTCCCTGTGTCACATCCAGGACAACCTGCATCCTTTGGTTCTTCTCAGGGGCTCCTCCATCTCGCTTCCCCGTATACACTTGCAAGTTCCACGCATATGAAGCAGCATCACAGGCAGCCCAGATCTTGATTCCATATTTTGTGGGTTTAGACAGTACGTACTGCCTGAAGGGGCACCAGCCACTAAATAGCATAAGCTGCTCATCAACAGTAACGTTGGGCCCAGGGTTGTAAAAAAGGGGAAGGCCGACTAACCACACTGACCTGATTGCAGCTAGCTGGTCTCTCTGCCGCCGAGCTGGTCTGGTGTCTCGGTTATCTAAGCGTATAATCCTGGAAATAAATGTGGAGGTTTTCCAGAGACATTGTTGCACTGAAATGTTCTCTGCCAGTTTCTGCATCCCACAGGGATTCTGTGGATTCCCCACTGGATTTGAACACCAGCAAGGATAAGAACCCCAAAGTATGCATGTAAATGAATTTGGCCCATAGCTCTCCAAAAACACACATTCCCTCCAAATTAGAGCAGTGCAGAATGATTTTTGGGATGGTGTCTGGGATGAACAGTTCAAAAGAAGACTATGTCCTGCACATGAGTAACCGCCATCCGCGTTGGCCCTGGTTGTATCCMTATCCCATTGGTAGCCATGCAGGGTGGCTCATTCCTTCAGCAAGAAGACCATTACATTTCACAATCCTTCAGGCTGTTGATAAGCTGGTCCTGGGGCTGGCTGCTGATGGGCTGGTCCTGGCTGAGGGTCACTCTCATCCTCTTCTTCCAACTCACTTTCAGACTCTGAATTGACAGACACACGATCCTCATATTTGGAGAATTCTTCATCTTCCAAAGTGGAAGACGCTCCTTCCACACCAGCTTCTCTCTCTGCTGAATTTATTTCTAAAAAAGGTAGATCTTTTTTTTTTTTTTTTCATACCGATTGATTGTGGTAAGGAGCCACACATGCTAAGCTATTTATTTGTTGTCCCTCCCTCAATTTGCACCTGGCTGGGGTAGAGTGGGAATATACTGTTTTTTTTWATTTGTTTTTTTTACAATATATCAAAATAATATGTTGTAATAACATTGTGCAGGTTCCCGCAAGACATTGTGTAGTTTCACACACTACAAAGGTTAAAGAGTGTGAGAAAAGCGGGAGACAGGCAGGTTATTGGTGCTATGTTGAAACAGCCGGCACAGGGAGGAGGAAGACCGTGAAGGCAAACCTTTTTGTTTAATTTTTTACTTGTTTTCACCTACACACACACACATACATTTTTATTACCGTCGGATCGATTGGACCTGAACACCACATATGTAATATAAATGTGTAGGGAGGTGCACAGTGTGCACTCAATGAAAATGTGTTATTTTGAATGTTCTTCACAGAAGATGAGCCAAGGCCAATGTGTCTCAGATTAATTATTTTTTCAATTGTATCATTTTTCTTTTAGTAATAATTGGATATATGTCCCACAGACCCAAACACCACACAAGGGTTAAGCCCATTTCCATTTTTGGATTTAAAAAAACTAAAATATAGGAACAAAAATCTGCTGTTTAATGTTTCAATTTATTCATCTGGTTATTATATCCATAACTGGTGTTATTATAATAAGCCAATCAGAAGTTTTATTATTAAGTTACTGATCATTGGTTAAGTTCCCACTAATGGCCAATTTCAAAGATGAAAAAAATTAAATAAAAACTTAAGACCCTCAGATACACATTACAGATATTTTTATACTTTCTCAGATGTGTGATCATACTTGGTAAAATTAAGAGATTCATGTGCTGATACTGTAAATTCTCATGATAGCATATTTCATGAGCATATATTACTACTTCCTGCCAATTGAAAATATGGGTTTTTCATACCTGCATATCACACAGTAGCAACATAACCTGGTGAACTACAACAACATATCAGGCATTCACAGCTACTTTTTTTTTTTTTTTTATCATTTTGAACATTGCATTGTTATACATAATGCCATTTTGTAAATTTGACATCTCTCAGGTGCGCATAAAGGTACAGGAGCACAAAAAGCACTCCCTCCATACAGAATGTAAATGACAAAATACATATTTTTCAATACTAACTTTGCATAATATTGTAGTCTATAGTGTATATTTATACCCTAAACCATTGGTTTCCAAATATTTTATGAGTAGACTGCTATTCTGTATTTGTCACCATAAAATCACTCCTATTAAGCCCGGTTTGCATTGAAACATGTCGATAGTGTATGATATCCCTAATATTTCAATGAACATGAGCTTAAATACTGTATCTTTACCAAGATTAGAAACAATTATGAAAAATGTGAAACCTCTGTACTCTATCCAAGACTGGGTGGACAGGTAGTCGATGCAGTGGGAAGAATATGATCAGGTTAGAGGGACAGAAGACCTACAAGTGAGGGACAAAAATGCAAACAAGTGAGGGACAAGAGATGACTATTGGGCAGCTACTCTTGCACTTTTGGGTGGGGGCATCGTCATATTGTTGTCATTCATTCATCCAGGTGATTTTTTGTTGTTGATCTAGCACCGGTACTTTTAATACACAGTTGATAGGATTTAGGAAGACAAGTTGAACTAGTTAAGAAGAAAAGCAGTACAGCAAATGTGAATCACCTTCCAGATAATTCATTTAAAGTTATGGTCTTTGTTGCATGGCTTCTTATCCACAGAGCGCCAGTGTGGGTACAGGGTTGTGTTCTGACCAAGCAACAGACCAACACCGTTCTACTAATCAGGTCTTGATTGAAGTCGATGATTAATTGAGTCAGGTGTGTGTGTGTGTACTGGTTGGCAAGAACAAAAGCCTAAGTCCACATTGATCTCTGTGGATACGATTGGACACCCCCCTCTCATAACTGCTACCTTCATGATGAACAGCAATGACCAGTTTATTTTAATACCTTTGGGGAGATTAATATACATTTGGATTATATTAATCTCCCCATAAGACATATAAGTGTGCAAGTTTTGAACATCTGGAAATTACAAAAAAAATATATACACTGCTCAAAAAAATAAAGGGAACACTAAAATAACACATCCTAGATCTGAATGAATGAAATATTCTTATTAAATACTTTTTTCTTTACATAGTTGAATGTTCTGACAACAAAATCACACAAAAATTATCAATGGAAATCAAATTTATCAACCCATGGAGGTCTGGATTTGGAGTCACACTCAAAATTAAAGTGGAAAACCACACTACAGGCTGAAAACTGTCACTTAGGAAGCAACACTGATTGCATAAATTTCACATGCTGTTGTGCAAATGGAATAGACAAAGGTGGAAATTATAGGCAATTAGCAAGACACCCAATAAAGGAGGTGTTCTGCAGGTGGTGACCACAGACCACTTCTCAGTTCCTATGCTTCCTGGCTGATGTTTTGGTCACTTTTGAATGCTGGCGGTGCTTTCACTCTAGTAGTAGCATGAGACGGAGTCTACAACCCACACAAGTGGCTCAGGTAGTGCAGCTCATCCAGGATGGCAACATCAATGCGAGCTGTGGCAAAAAGGTTTGCTGTGTCTGTCAGCGTAGTGTCCAGAGCATGGAGGCGCTACCAGGAGACAGGCCAGTACATCAGGAGACGTGGAGGAGCCGTAGGAGGGCAACAACCCAGCAGCAGGACCGCTACCTCCGCTTTGTGCAAGGATGAGCACTGCAAGAGCCCTGCAAAATGACCTCCAGCAGGCCACAAATGTGCATGTGTCTGCTCAAACGGTCAGAAACAGACTCCATGAGGGTGGTATGAGGGCCCGACGTCCACAGGTGGGGGTTGTGCTTACAGCCCAACCCCGTGCAGGACGTTTGACATTTGCCAGAGAACCAAGATTGGCAAATTCGCCACTGGCCCTGTGCTCTTCACAGATGAAAGCAGGTTCACACTGAGCACGTGAAAGAGTCTGGAGACGCCGTGGAGAACGTTCTGCTGCCTGCAACATCCTCCAGCATGACCGGTTTGGCGGTGGGTCAGTCATGGTGTGGGGTGGCATTTCTTTGGGGGCCGCACAGCCAGAGGTAGCCTGACTGCCATTAGGTACCGAGATGAGATCCTCAGACCCCTTGTGAGACCATATGCTGGTGCGGTTGGCCCTGGGTTCCTCCTAATGCAAGACAATGCTAGACCTCATGTGGCTGGAGTGTCAGCAGTTCCTGCAAGAGGAAGGCATTGATGCTATGGATGGCGCCCGTTCCCCAGACCTGAATCCAATTGAGCACATCTGGGACATCATGTCTCGCTCCATCCACCAACGCCACGTTGCACCACAGACTGTCCAGGAGTTGGCGATGC